>NW_027511270.1:0-26813 GCF_048772815.1 Callospermophilus lateralis
TTTTTATGCAGTCTTTGCTTGTGCCTATTTCAAGAGGAAACAAACCACAAAGATAGAAGTTAGAACTACTTTATTTTGTCAAGTTTCAAGGAGCTAGCACAACCCGTGTTTGATTTAGACTTCCAAACACATCTATCTATATAGGAGGAAATAGAGTGAAACCTAAAAACTCAAACTGTTACTGGTAACGAACACTTCATCCTAGAAGAGTGAATATTGGGGCAGCTAAGTGGACTTAGTGAAGTGATCATTACCACAGAGATCATCAAGGTCGGATGAAAAAAAATTTGCCGAGTATTCAGAAAACCAGTAGTTTTTTGGAAGCTTGGCACACCTTTGCAATGAATGTGTTTTACGCAGCCTTTCCTTGTGGCTATTTCAAGAGGAAAAAAACCACCAAAGACAGAACTGAGAACTACTTTATTTTGTCAAGTTTCAAGGAGCTAGCACACACCGTGTTTGATTTAGACTTAAAAAAGACATCTATCTGTATAGGAGGAAATAGAGTGAAACCTAAAAATTCAAACTGTTACTGGTAACGAATGCTTCATCCTAGAAGATTGAAAATTGGGCAGCTAAGTGGACTTAGTGAAGTGATCATTACCACAGAGATCATCAAGGTCGGATGAAAAAAATTTGCCGAGTATTCAGAAAACCAGTAGTTTTATGGAAGCTTGGCACACCTTCCAATGAATGTGTTTTACGCAGTCTTTGCTTGTGCCTATTTCAAGAGGAAACAAACCACAAAGAGAGAAGTTAGAACTACTTTATTTTGTCAAGTTCAAGGAGCTAGCACAACCCGTGTTTGATTTAGACTTCCAAAAACATCTATCTATATAGGAGGAAATAGAGTGAAACCTAAAAACTCAAAACTGTTACTGGTAACGAACACTTCGTCCTAGAAGAGTGAATATTGGGCAGCTAAGTGGACTTAGTGAAGTGATCATTACCACAGAGATCATCAAGGTCGGATGAAAAAAAATTTGCCGAGTATTCAGAAAACCAGTAGTTTTTTGGAAGCTTGGCACACCTTTGCAATGAATGTGTTTTACGCAGCCTTTCCTTGTGGCTATTTCAAGAGGAAAAAACCACAAAGACAGAACTGAGAACTACTTTATTTTGTCAAGTTTCAAGGAGCTAGCTCACACCGTGTTTGATTTAGACTTAAAAAAGATATCTATCTGTATAGGTGGAAATAGAGTGAAATCTAAAAATTCAAAATGTTACTGGTAACGATTGCTTCAACCTAGAAGAGTGAAAATTGGGCAGCTAAGTGGACTTAGTGAAGTGATCATTACCACAGAGATCATCAAGGTCGGATGAAAAAAAATTTGCCGAGTATTCAGAAAACCAGTAGTTTTTTGGAAGCTTGGCACACCTTTGCAATGAAGGTGTTCTACGTGTCTATCCTTGTGGCTATATCAAGAGGAAACAAACACAAAGACAGAACTTAGAACTAGTTTATTTTGTCAAGTTTCAAGGAGCTAGCACAAACCGTGTTTGATTTAGACTTAAAAAAGTCATCTATCTGTATTGGAGGAAATAGAGTGAAACCTAAAACTTCAAACTGTTACTGGTAACGAACGCTTCATCCTAGAAGAATGAAAATTGGGCAGCTAAGTGGACTTAGTGAACTGATCATTACCACAGAGATCATCAAGGTCGGATGAAAAAAAAATTTGCCGAGTATTCAGAAAACCAGTAGTATTTTGGAGCTTGGAACACCTTTCCAATGAATGGGTTTTACGCAGTCTTTGCTTGTGGCTATTTCAAGAGGAAACAAACCACAAAGAGAGAACTTAGAACTACTTTATTTTGTCAAGTTTCAAGGAGCTAGCACAAACCGTGTTTGATTTAGACTTAAAAAAGACATCTATCTGTATAGGAGGAAATAGAGTGAAACCTAAAAATTCAAACTGTTACTGGTAACGAACGCTTCATCTTAGAAGAGTGAAAATTGGGCAGCTAAGTGGACTTAGTGAAGTGATCATTACCACAGAGATCATCAAGGTCGATGAAAAAAAATTTGCCGAGTATTCAGAAAACCAGTAGTTTTATGGAAGCTTGGCACACCTTCCTATGAATGTGTTTTACGCAGTCTTTGCTTGTGCCTATTTCAAGAGGAAACAAACCACAAAGACAGAAGTTAGAACTACTTTATTTTGTCAAGTTTCAAGGAGCTAGCACAACCCGTGTTTGATTTAGACTTCCAAACACATCTATCTATATAGGAGGAAATAGAGTGAAACCTAAAAACTCAAACTGTTACTGGTAACGAACACTTCATCCTAGAAGAGTGAATATTGGGCAGCTAAGTGGACTTAGTGAAGTGATCATTACCACAGAGATCATCAAGGTCGGATGAAAAAAAATTTGCCGAGTATTCAGAAAACCAGTAGTTTTATGGAAGCTTGCACACCTTCCAATGAATTTGTTTTACGCAGTCTTTGCTTGTGCCTATTTCAAGAGGAAACAAACCACAAAGACAGAAGTTAGAACTACTTTATTTTGTCAAGTTTCAAGGAGCTAGCACAACCCGTGTTTGATTTAGACTTCCAAACACATCTATCTATATAGGAGGAAATAGAGTGAAACCTAAAAACTCAAACTGTTACTGGTAACGAACGCTTCATCCTAGAAGAGTGAAAATTGGGCAGCTAAGTGGACTTAGTGAACTGATCATTACCACAGAGATCATCAAGGTCGGATGAAAAATTTTGCCGAGTATTCAGAAAAGCAGTAGTATTTTGGAAGCTTGGAACAGGTTTCCAATGAAGGTGTTTTACGCAGTCTTTGCTTGTGGCTCTTTCAAGAGGAAACAAACCACAAAGACAGAACTTAGAACTACTTTATTTTGTCAAGTTTCAAGGAGCTAGCACAAACCGTGTTTGATTTAGACTTAAAAAAGACATCTATCTGTATAGGAGGAAATAGAGTGAAACCTAAAAATTCAAACTGTTACTGGTAACGAATGCTTCATCCTAGAAGAGTGAAAATTGGGCAGCTAAGTGGACTTAGTGAAGTGATCATTACCACAGAGATCATCAAGGTCGGATGAAAAAAAATTTGCCGAGTATTCAGAAAACCAGTAGTTTTATGGAAGCTTGGCACACCTTCCAATGAATGTGTTTTTATGCAGTCTTTGCTTGTGCCTATTTCAAGAGGAAACAAACCACAAAGATAGAAGTTAGAACTACTTTATTTTGTCAAGTTTCAAGGAGCTAGCACAACCCGTGTTTGATTTAGACTTCCAAACACATCTATCTATATAGGAGGAAATAGAGTGAAACCTAAAAACTCAAACTGTTACTGGTAACGAACACTTCATCCTAGAAGAGTGAATATTGGGCAGCTAAGTGGACTTAGTGAAGTGATCATTACCACAGAGATCATCAAGGTCGGATGAAAAAAATTTGCCGAGTATTCAGAAAACCAGTAGTTTTTTGGAAGCTTGGCACACCTTTGCAATGAATGTGTTTTACGCAGCCTTTCCTTGTGGCTATTTCAAGAGGAAAAAAAACACAAAGACAGAACTGAGAACTACTTTATTTTGTCAAGTTTCAAGGAGCTAGCACACACCGTGTTTGATTTAGACTTAAAAAAGACATCTATCTGTATAGGAGGAAATAGAGTGAAACCTAAAAATTCAAACTGTTACTGGTAACGAATGCTTCATCCTAGAAGATTGAAAATTGGGCAGCTAAGTGGACTTAGTGAAGTGATCATTACCACAGAGATCATCAAGGTCGGATGAAAAAAAATTTGCCGAGTATTCAGAAAACCAGTAGTTTTATGGAAGCTTGGCACACCTTCCAATGAATGTGTTTTACGCAGTCTTTGCTTGTGCCTATTTCAAGAGGAAACAAACCACAAAGACAGAAGTTAGAACTACTTTATTTTGTCAAGTTTCAAGGAGCTAGCCACAACCCGTGTTTGATTTAGACTTCCAAAAACATCTATCTATATAGGAGGAAATAGAGTGAAACCTAAAAACTCAAACTGTTACTGGTAACGAACACTTCATCCTAGAAGAGTGAATATTGGGCAGCTAAGTGGACTTAGTGAAGTGATCATTACCACAGAGATCATCAAGGTCGGATGAAAAAAAATTTGCCGAGTATTCAGAAAACCAGTAGTTTTTTGGAAGCTTGGCACACCTTTGCAATGAATGTGTTTTACGCAGCCTTTCCTTGTGGCTATTTCAAGAGGAAAAAAACCACAAAGACAGAACTGAGAACTACTTTATTTTGTCAAGTTTCAAGGAGCTAGCTCACACCGTGTTTGATTTAGACTTAAAAAAGATATCTATCTGTATAGGTGGAAATAGAGTGAAATCTAAAAATTCAAAATGTTACTGGTAACGATTGCTTCAACCTAGAAGAGTGAAAATTGGGCAGCTAAGTGGACTTAGTGAAGTGATCATTACCACAGAGATCATCAAGGTCGGATGAAAAAAAATTTGCCGAGTATTCAGAAAACCAGTAGTTTTTTGGAAGCTTGGCACACCTTTGCAATGAAGGTGTTCTACGTGTCTATCCTTGTGGCTATATCAAGAGGAAACAAACCACAAAGACAGAACTTAGAACTAGTTTATTTTGTCAAGTTTCAAGGAGCTAGCACAAACCGTGTTTGATTTAGACTTAAAAAAGTCATCTATCTGTATTGGAGGAAATAGAGTGAAACCTAAAACTTCAAACTGTTACTGGTAACGAACGCTTCATCCTAGAAGAATGAAAATTGGGCAGCTAAGTGGACTTAGTGAACTGATCATTACCACAGAGATCATCAAGGTCGGATGAAAAAAAATTTGCCGAGTATTCAGAAAACCAGTAGTATTTTGGAGCTTGGAACACCTTTCCAATGAATGGGTTTTACGCAGTCTTTGCTTGTGGCTATTTCAAGAGGAAACAAACCACAAAGAGAGAACTTAGAACTACTTTATTTTGTCAAGTTTCAAGGAGCCAGCACAAACCGTGTTTGATTTAGACTTAAAAAAGACATCTATCTGTATAGGAGGAAATAGAGTGAAACCTAAAAATTCAAACTGTTACTGGTAACGAACGCTTCATCTTAGAAGAGTGAAAATTGGGCAGCTAAGTGGACTTAGTGAAGTGATCATTACCACAGAGATCATCAAGGTCGATGAAAAAAAATTTGCCGAGTATTAGGAAACCAGTAGTTTTATGGAAGCTTGGCACACCTTCCAATGAATGTGTTTTACGCAGTCTTTGCTTGTGCCTATTTCAAGAGGAAACAAACCACAAAGACAGAAGTTAGAACTACTTTATTTTGTCAAGTTTCAAGGAGCTAGCACAACCCGTGTTTGATTTAGACTTCCAAACACATCTATCTATATAGGAGGAAATAGAGTGAAACCTAAAAACTCAAACTGTTACTGGTAACGAACACTTCATCCTAGAAGAGTGAATATTGGGCAGCTAAGTGGACTTAGTGAAGTGATCATTACCACAGAGATCATCAAGGTCGGATGAAAAAAAATTTGCCGAGTATTCAGAAAACCAGTAGTTTTTGGAAGCTTGGCACACCTTTGCAATGAATGTGTTTTACACAGCCTTTCCTTGTGGCTATTTCAAGAGGAAACAAACCACATAGACAGAACTTAGAACTACTTTATTTTGTCAAGTTTCAAGGAGCTAGCACAAACCGTGTTTGATTTAGACTTAAAAAAGACATCTCTCTGTATAGGAGGAAATAGAGTGAAACCTAAAAATTCAAACTGTTACTGGTAACGAATGCTTCATCCTAGAAGAGTGAAAATTGGGCAGCTAAGTGGACTTAGTGAAGTGATCATTACCACAGAGATCATCAAGGTCGGATGAAAAAAAATTTGCCGAGTATTCAGAAAACCAGTAGTTTTATGGAAGCTTGGCACACCTTCCAATGAATGTGTTTTATGCAGTCTTTGCTTGTGCCTATTTCAAGAGGAAACAAACCACAAAGATAGAAGTTAGAACTATTTTATTTTGTCAAGTTTCAAGGAGCTAGCACAACCCGTGTTTGATTTAGATTTCCAAACACATCTATCTATATAGGAGGAAATAGAGTGAAACCTAAAAACTCAAACTGTTACTGGTAACGAACACTTCATCCTAGAAGAGTGAATATTGGGCAGCTAAGTGGACTTAGTGAAGTGATCATTACCACAGAGATCATCAAGGTCGGATGAAAAAAAATTTGCCGAGTATTCAGAAAACCAGTAGTTTTTTGGAAGCTTGGCACACCTTTGCAATGAATGTGTTTTACGCAGCCTTTCCTTGTGGCTATTTCAAGAGGAAAAAAACCACAAAGACAGAACTGAGAACTACTTTATTTTGTCAAGTTTCAAGGAGCTAGCACACACCGTGTTTGATTTAGACTTAAAAAAGACATCTATCTGTATAGGAGGAAATAGAGTGAAACCTAAAAATTCAAACTGTTACTGGTAACGAATGCTTCATCCTAGAAGAGTGAAAATTGGGCAGCTATGTGGACTTAGTGAAGTGATCATTACCACAGAGATCATCAAGGTCGGATGAAAAAAAATTTGCCGAGTATTCAGAAAACCAGTAGTTTTATGGAAGCTTGGCACACCTTCCAATGAATGTGTTTTACGCAGTCTTTGCTTGTGCCTATTTGAAGAGGAAACAAACCACAAAGACAGAAGTTAGAACTACTTTATTTTGTCAAGTTTCAAGGAGCTAGCACAACCCGTGTTTCATTTAGACTTCCAAACACATCTATCTATATAGGAGGAAATAGAGTGAAACCTAAAACTCAAACTGTTACTGGTAACGAACACTTCATCCTAGAAGAGTGAATATTGGGCAGCTAAGTGGACTTAGTGAAGTGATCATTACCACAGAGATCATCAAGGTCGGATGAAAAAAAAATTTGCCGAGTATTCAGAAAACCAGTAGTTTTTTGGAAGCTTGGCACACCTTTGCAATGAATGTGTTTTACGTAGCCTTTCCTTGTGGCTATTTCAAGAGGAAAAAAACCACAAAGACAGAACTGAGAACTACTTTATTTTGTCAAGTTTCAAGGAGCTAGCACACACCGTGTTTGATTTAGACTTAAAAAAGACATCTATCTGTATAGGAGGAAATAGAGTGAAATCTAAAAATTCAAAATTTTACTGGTAACGATTGCTTCAACCTAGAAGAGTGAAAATTGGGCAGCTAAGTGGACTTAGTGAAGTGATCATTACCACAGAGATCATCAAGGTCGGATGAAAAAAAATTTGCCGAGTATTCAGAAAACCAGTAGTTTTTTGGAAGCTTGGCACACCTTTGCAATGAAGGTGTTCTACGTGTCTTTCCTTGTGGCTATATCAAGAGGAAACAAACCACAAAGACAGAACTTAGAACTAGTTTATTTTGTCAAGTTTCAAGGAGCTAGCACAAACCGTGTTTGATTTAGAGTTAAAAAAGTCATCTATCTGTATTGGAGGAAATAGAGTGAAACCTAAAACTTCAAACTGTTACTGGTAACGAACGCTTCATCCTAGAAGAGTGAAAATTGGGCAGCTAAGTGGACTTAGTGAACTGATCATTACCACAGAGATCATCAAGATCGGATGAAAAAAAATTTGCCGAGTATTCAGAAACCAGTAGTATTTTGGAGCTTGGAACACCTTTCCAATGAATGGGTTTTACGCAGTCTTTGCTTGTGGCTATTTCAAGAGGAAACAAACCACAAAGACAGAACTTAGAACTACTTTATTTTGTCAAGTTTCAAGGAGCTAGCACAAACCGTGTTTGATTTAGACTTAAAAAAGACATCTATCTGTATAGGAGGAAATAGAGTGAAACCTAAAAATTCAAACTGTTACTGGTAACGAACGCTTCATCCTAGAAGAGTGAAAATTGGGCAGCTAAGTGGACTTAGTGAAGTGATCATTACCACAGAGATCATCAAGGTCGATGAAAAAAAATTTGCCGAGTATTCAGAAAACCAGTAGTTTTATGGAAGCTTGGCACACCTTCCAATGAATGTGTTTTACGCAGTCTTTGCTTGTGCCTATTTCAAGAGGAAACAAACCACAAAGACAGAAGTTAGAACTACTTTATTTTGTCAAGTTTCAAGGAGCTAGCACAACCCGTGTTTGATTTAGACTTCCAAACACATCTATCTATATAGGAGGAAATAAAGTGAAACCTAAAAACTCAAACTGTTACTGGTAACGAACACTTCATCCTAGAAGAGTGAATATTGGGCAGCTAAGTGGACTTAGTGAAGTGATCATTACCACAGAGATCATCAAGGTCGGATGAAAAAAAATTTGCCGAGTATTCAGAAAACGAGTAGTTTTTTGGAAGCTTGGCACACCTTTGCAATGAAGGTGTTCTACGTGTCTTTCCTTGTGGCTATATCAAGAGGAAACAAACCACAAAGACAGAACTTAGAACTACTTTATTTTGTCAAGTTTCAAGGAGCTAGCACAAACCGTGTTTGATTTAGACTTAAAAAAGACATCTATCTGTATAGGAGGAAATAGAGTGAAACCTAAAAATTCAAACTGTTACTGGTAACGAACGCTTCATCCTAGAAGAGTGAAAATTGGGCAGCTAAGTGGACTTAGTGAACTGATCATTACCACAGAGATCATCAAGTTCGGATGAAAAAATTTGCCGAGTATTCAGAAAACCAGTAGTATTTTGGAGCTTGGAACACCTTTCCAATGAATGGGTTTTACGCAGTCTTTGCTTGTGGCTATTTCAAGAGGAAACAGACCACAAAGACAGAACTTAGAACTACTTTATTTTGTCAAGTTTCAAGGAGGAAGCACAAACCGTGTTTGATTTAGACTTAAAAAAGACATCAATCTGTATAGGAGGAAATAGAGTGAAACCTAAAAATTCAAACTGTTACTGGTAACGAACACTTCATCCTAGAAGAGTGAAAATTGGGCAGCTAAGTGGACTTAGTGAAGTGATCATTACCACAGAGATCATCAAGGTCGGATGAAAAAAAATTTGCCGAGTATTCAGAAAACCATTAGTTTTATGGAAGCTTGGCACACCTTCCAATGAATGTGTTTTACGCAGTCTTTGATGTGCCTATTTCAAGAGGAAACAAACCACAAAGACAGAAGTTAGAACTACTTTATTTTGTCAAGTTTCAAGGAGCTAGCACAACCCGTGTTTGATTTAGACTTCGAAACACATCTATCTATATAGGAGGAAATAGAGTGAAACCTAAAAACTCAAACTGTTACTGGTAACGAACACTTCATCCTAGAAGAGTGAATATTGGGCAGCTAAGTGGACTTAGTGAAGTGATCATTACCACAGAGATCATCAAGGTCGGATGAAAAAAAAATTTGCCGAGTATTCAAAAAACCAGTAGTTTTTGGAAGCTTGGCACACCTTTCCAATGAAGGTGTTTTACGTGTCTTTCCTTGTGGCTATATCAAGAGGAAACAAACCACAAAGACAGAACTTAGAACTACTTTATTTTGTCAAGTTTCAAGGAGCTAGCACAAACCGTGTTGATTTAGACTTAAAAAAGACATCTATCTGTATAGGAGGAAATAGAGTGAAACTTAAAAATTCAAACTGTTACTGGTAACGAACGCATCATCCTAGAAGAGTGAAAATTGGGCAGCTAAGTGGACTTAGTGAACTGATCATTACCACAGAGATCATCAAGGTCGGATGAAAAAAAGTTTGCCGAGTATTCAGAAAACCAGTAGTATTTTGGAGCTTGGAACACCTTTCCAATGAATGGGTTTTACGCAGTCTTTGCTTGTGCCTATTTCAAGAGGAAACAAACCACAAAGACAGAACTTAGAACTACTTTATTTTGTCAAGTTTCAAGGAGCTAGCACAAACCGTGTTTGATTTAGAATTAAAAAAGACATCTATCTGTATAGGAGGAAATAGAGTGAAACCTAAAAATTCAAACTGTTACTGGTAACGAACGCTTCATCCTAGAAGAGTGAAAATTGGGCAGCTAAGTGGACTTAGTGAAGTGATCATTACCACAGAGATCATCAAGGTCGGATGAAAAAAAATTTGCCGAGTATTCAGAAAACCAGTAGTTTTATAGAAGCTTGGCACACCTTCCAATGAATGTGTTTTACGCAGTCTTTGCTTGTGGCTATTTCAAGAGGAAACAAACCACAAAGAGAGAACTTAGAACTACTTTATTTTGTCAAGTTTCAAGGAGCTAGCACAAACCGTGTTTGATTTAGACTTAAAAAAGACATCTATCTGTATAGGAGGAAATAGAGTGAAACCTAAAACTCAAACTGTTACTGGTAACGAACACTTCATCCTAGAAGAGTGAATATTGGGCAGCTAAGTGGACTTAGTGAAGTGATCATTACCACAGAGATCATCAAGGTCGGATGAAAAAAAATTTGCCGAGTATTCAGAAAACGAGTAGTTTTTTGGAAGCTTGGCACACCTTTGCAATGAAGGTGTTCTACGTGTCTTTCCTTGTGGCTATATCAAGAGGAAAACAAACCACAAAGACAGAACTTAGAACTACTTTATTTTGTCAAGTTTCAAGGAGCTAGCACAAACCGTGTTTGATTTAGACTTAAAAAAGACATCTATCTGTATAGGAGGAAATAGAGTGAAACCTAAAAATTCAAACTGTTACTGGTAACGAACGCTTCATCCTAGAAGAGTGAAAATTGGGCAGCTAAGTGGACTTAGTGAACTGATCATTACCACAGAGATCATCAAGTTCGGATGAAAAAATTTGCCGAGTATTCAGAAAACCAGTAGTATTTTGGAGCTTGGAACACCTTTCCAATGAATGGGTTTTACGCAGTCTTTGCTTGTGGCTATTTCAAGAGGAAACAGACCACAAAGACAGAACTTAGAACTACTTTATTTTGTCAAGTTTCAAGGAGGAAGCACAAACCGTGTTTGATTTAGACTTAAAAAAGACATCAATCTGTATAGGAGGAAATAGAGTGAAACCTAAAAATTCAAACTGTTACTGGTAACGAACACTTCATCCTAGAAGAGTGAAAATTGGGCAGCTAAGTGGACTTAGTGAAGTGATCATTACCACAGAGATCATCAAGGTCGGATGAAAAAAAATTTGCCGAGTATTCAGAAAACCATTAGTTTTATGGAAGCTTGGCACACCTTCCAATGAATGTGTTTTACGCAGTCTTTGCTTGTGCCTATTTCAAGAGGAAACAAACCACAAAGACAGAAGTTAGAACTACTTTATTTTGTCAAGTTTCAAGGAGCTAGCACAACCCGTGTTTGATTTAGACTTCCAAACACATCTATCTATATAGGAGGAAATAAAGTGAAACCTAAAAACTCAAACTGTTACTGGTAACGAACACTTCATCCTAGAAGAGTGAATATTGGGCAGCTAAGTGGACTTAGTGAAGTGATCATTACCACAGAGATCATCAAGGTCGGATGAAAAAAAATTTGCCGAGTATTCAGAAAACCAGTAGTTTTTTGGAAGCTTGGCACACCTTCGCAATGAATGTGTTTTACGCAGCCTTTCCTTGTGGCTATTTCAAGAGGAAACAAACCACATAGACAGAACTTAGAACTACTTTATTTTGTCAAGTTTCAAGGAGCTAGCACAAACCGT
The DNA here is from genome assembly GCF_048772815.1 of Callospermophilus lateralis. Classification (NCBI taxonomy): domain Eukaryota; kingdom Metazoa; phylum Chordata; class Mammalia; order Rodentia; family Sciuridae; genus Callospermophilus; species Callospermophilus lateralis. The sequence continues at coordinate 11,575 of NW_027511270.1, forward strand.
GTTTGATTTAGACTTAAAAAAGACATCTATCTGTATAGGAGGAAATAGAGTGAAACCTAAAAATTCAAACTGTTACTGGTAACGAACGCTTCATCCTAGAAGAGTGAAAATTGGGCAGCTAAGTGGACTTAGTGAACTGATCATTACCACAGAGATCATCAAGGTCGGATGAAAAATTTTGCCGAGTATTCAGAAAAGCAGTAGTATTTTGGAAGCTTGGAACAGGTTTCCAATGAAGGTGTTTTACGCAGTCTTTGCTTGTGGCTATTTCAAGAGGAAACAAACCACAAAGAGAGAACTTAGAACTACTTTATTTTGTCAAGTTTCAAGGAGCTAGCACAAACCGTGTTTGATTTAGACTTAAAAAAGACATCTATCTGTATAGGAGGAAATAGAGTGAAACCTAAAACTCAAACTGTTACTGGTAACGAACACTTCATCCTAGAAGAGTGAATATTGGGCAGCTAAGTGGACTTAGTGAAGTGATCATTACCACAGAGATCATCAAGGTCGGATGAAAAAAAATTTGCCGAGTATTCAGAAAACGAGTAGTTTTTTGGAAGCTTGGCACACCTTTGCAATGAAGGTGTTCTACGTGTCTTTCCTTGTGGCTATATCAAGAGGAAACAAACCACAAAGACAGAACTTAGAACTACTTTATTTTGTCAAGTTTCAAGGAGCTAGCACAAACCGTGTTTGATTTAGACTTAAAAAAGACATCTATCTGTATAGGAGGAAATAGAGTGAAACCTAAAAATTCAAACTGTTACTGGTAACGAACGCTTCATCCTAGAAGAGTGAAAATTGGGCAGCTAAGTGGACTTAGTGAACTGATCATTACCACAGAGATCATCAAGTTCGGATGAAAAAATTTGCCGAGTATTCAGAAAACCAGTAGTATTTTGGAGCTTGGAACACCTTTCCAATGAATGGGTTTTACGCAGTCTTTGCTTGTGGCTATTACAAGAGGAAACAGACCACAAAGACAGAACTTAGAACTACTTTATTTTGTCAAGTTTCAAGGAGGAAGCACAAACCGTGTTTGATTTAGACTTAAAAAAGACATCAATCTGTTTAGGAGGAAATAGAGTGAAACCTAAAAATTCAAACTGTTACTGGTAACGAACACTTCATCCTAGAAGAGTGAAAATTGGGCAGCTAAGTGGACTTAGTGAAGTGATCATTACCACAGAGATCATCAAGGTCGGATGAAAAAAAATTTGCCGAGTATTCAGAAAACCATTAGTTTTATGGAAGCTTGGCACACCTTCCAATGAATGTGTTTTACGCAGTCTTTGATGTGCCTATTTCAAGAGGAAACAAACCACAAAGACAGAAGTTAGAACTACTTTATTTTGTCAAGTTTCAAGGAGCTAGCACAACCCGTGTTTGATTTAGACTTCGAAACACATCTATCTATATAGGAGGAAATAGAGTGAAACCTAAAAACTCAAACTGTTACTGGTAACGAACACTTCATCCTAGAAGAGTGAATATTGGGCAGCTAAGTGGACTTAGTGAAGTGATCATTACCACAGAGATCATCAAGGTCGGATGAAAAAAAATTTGCCGAGTATTCAAAAAACCAGTAGTTTTTTGGAAGCTTGGCACACCTTTCCAATGAAGGTGTTTTACGTGTCTTTCCTTGTGGCTATATCAAGAGGAAACAAACCACAAAGACAGAACTTAGAACTACTTTATTTTGTCAAGTTTCAAGGAGCTAGCACAAACCGTGTTTGATTTAGACTTAAAAAAGACATCTATCTGTATAGGAGGAAATAGAGTGAAACCTAAAAATTCAAACTGTTACTGGTAACGAACGCATCATCCTAGAAGAGTGAAAATTGGGCAGCTAAGTGGACTTAGTGAACTGATCATTACCACAGAGATCATCAAGGTCGGATGAAAAAAAGTTTGCCGAGTATTCAGAAAACCAGTAGTATTTTGGAGCTTGGAACACCTTTCCAATGAATGGGTTTTACGCAGTGTTTGCTTGTGCCTATTTCAAGAGGAAACAAACCACAAAGACAGAACTTAGAACTACTTTATTTTGTCAAGTTTCAAGGAGCTAGCACAAACCGTGTTTGATTTAGAATTAAAAAAAGACATCTATCTGTATAGGAGGAAATAGAGTGAAACCTAAAAATTCAAACTGTTACTGGTAACGAACGCTTCATCCTAGAAGAGTGAAAATTGGGAAGCTAAGTGGACTTAGTGAACTGATCATTACCACAGAGATCATCAAGGTCGGATGAAAAATTTTGCCGAGTATTCAGAAAAGCAGTAGTATTTTGGAAGCCTGGAACAGGTTTCCAATGAAGGTGTTTTACGCAGTCTTTGCTTGTGGCTATTTCAAGAGGAAACAAACCACAAAGACAGAACTTAGAACTACTTTATTTTGTCAAGTTTCAAGGAGCTAGCACAAACCGTGTTTGATTTAGACTTAAAAAAGACATCTATCTGTATAGGAGGAAATAGAGTGAAACCTAAAAATTCAAACTGTTACTGGTAACGAACGCATCATCCTAGAAGAGTGAAAATTGGGCAGCTAAGTGGACTTAGTGAACTGATCATTACCACAGAGATCATCAAGGTCGGATGAAAAAAAGTTTGCCGAGTATTCAGAAAACCAGTAGTATTTTGGAGCTTGGAACACCTTTCCAATGAATGGGTTTTACGCAGTCTTTGCTTGTGCCTATTTCAAGAGGAAACAAACCACAAAGACAGAACTTAGAACTACTTTATTTTGTCAAGTTTCAAGGAGCTAGCACAAACCGTGTTTGATTTAGAATTAAAAAAAGACATCTATCTGTATAGGAGGAAATAGAGTGAAACCTAAAAATTCAAACTGTTACTGGTAACGAACGCTTCATCCTAGAAGAGTGAAAATTGGGAAGCTAAGTGGACTTAGTGAACTGATCATTACCACAGAGATCATCAAGTTCGGATGAAAAAATTTGCCGAGTATTCAAAAAACCAATAGTATTTTGGAGCTTGGAACACCTTTCCAATGAATGGGTTTTACGCAGTCTTTGCTTGTGGCTATTTCAAGAGGAAACAGACCACAAAGACAGAACTTAGAACTACTTTATTTTGTCAAGTTTCAAGGAGCTAGCACAAACCGTGTTTGATTTAGACTTAAAAAAGTAATCAATCTGTATAGGAGGAAATAGAGTGAAACCTAAAAATTCAAACTGTTACTGGTAACGAACGCTTCATCCTAGAAGAGTGAAAATTGGGCAGCTAAGTGGACTTAGTGAAGTGATCATTACCACAGAGATCATCAAGGTCGGATGAAAAAAATTTGCCGAGTATTCAGAAAACCAGTAGTTTTATAGAAGCTTGGCACACCTTCCAATGAATGTGTTTTACGCAGTCTTTGCTTGTGGCTATTTCAAGAGGAACAAACCACAAAGAGAGAACTTAGAACTACTTTATTTTGTCAAGTTTCAAGGAGCTAGCACAAACCGTGTTTGATTTAGACTTAAAAAAGACATCTATCTGTATAGGAGGAAATAGAGTGAAACCTAAAACTCAAACTGTTACTGGTAACGAACACTTCATCCTAGAAGAGTGAATATTGGGCAGCTAAGTGGACTTAGTGAAGTGATCATTACCACAGAGATCATCAAGGTCGGATGAAAAAAAATTTGCCGAGTATTCAGAAAACGAGTAGTTTTTTGGAAGCTTGGCACACCTTTGCAATGAAGGTGTTCTACGTGTCTTTCCTTGTGGCTATATCAAGAGGAAACAAACCACAAAGACAGAACTTAGAACTACTTTATTTTGTCAAGTTTCAAGGAGCTAGCACAAACCGTGTTTGATTTAGACTTAAAAAAGACATCTATCTGTATAGGAGGAAATAGAGTGAAACCTAAAAATTCAAACTGTTACTGGTAACGAACGCTTCATCCTAGAAGAGTGAAAATTGGGCAGCTAAGTGGACTTAGTGAACTGATCATTACCACAGAGATCATCAAGTTCGGATGAAAAAATTTGCCGAGTATTCAGAAAACCAGTAGTATTTTGGAGCTTGGAACACCTTTCCAATGAATGGGTTTTACGCAGTCTTTGCTTGTGGCTATTTCAAGAGGAAACAGACCACAAAGACAGAACTTAGAACTACTTTATTTTGTCAAGTTTCAAGGAGGAAGCACAAACCGTGTTTGATTTAGACTTAAAAAAGACATCAATCTGTATAGGAGGAAATAGAGTGAAACCTAAAAATTCAAACTGTTACTGGTAACGAACACTTCATCCTAGAAGAGTGAAAATTGGGCAGCTAAGTGGACTTAGTGAAGTGATCATTACCACAGAGATCATCAAGGTCGGATGAAAAAAAATTTGCCGAGTATTCAGAAAACCATTAGTTTTATGGAAGCTTGGCACACCTTCCAATGAATGTGTTTTACGCAGTCTTTGCTTGTGCCTATTTCAAGAGGAAACAATCCACAAAGACAGAAGTTAGAACTACTTTATTTTGTCAAGTTTCAAGGAGCTAGCACAACCCGTGTTTGATTTAGACTTCCAAACACATCTATCTATATAGGAGGAAATAAAGTGAAACCTAAAAACTCAAACTGTTACTGGTAACGAACACTTCATCCTAGAAGAGTGAATATTGGGCAGCTAAGTGGACTTAGTGAAGTGATCATTACCACAGAGATCATCAAGGTCGGATGAAAAAAAATTTGCCGAGTATTCAGAAAACCAGTAGTTTTTTGGAAGCTTGGCACACCTTTGCAATGAAGGTGTTCTACGTGTCTTTCCTTGTGGCTATATCAAGAGGAAACAAACCACAAAGACAGAACTTAGAACTACTTTATTTTGTCAAGTTTCAAGGAGCTAGCACAAACCGTGTTTGATTTAGACTTAAAAAAGACATCTATCTGTATAGGAGGAAATAGAGTGAAACCTAAAAATTCAAACTGTTACTGGTAACGAACGCTTCATCCTAGAAGAGTGAAAATTGGGCAGCTAAGTGGACTTAGTGAACTGATCATTACCACAGAGATCATCAAGTTCGGATGAAAAAATTTGCCGAGTATTCAGAAAACCAGTAGTATTTTGGAGCTTGGAACACCTTTCCAATGAATGGGTTTTACGCAGTCTTTGCTTGTGGCTATTTCAAGAGGAAACAGACCACAAAGACAGAACTTAGAACTACTTTATTTTGTCAAGTTTCAAGGAGGAAGCACAAACCGTGTTTGATTTAGACTTAAAAAAGACATCAATCTGTTTAGGAGGAAATAGAGTGAAACTTAAAAATTCAAACTGTTACTGGTAACGAACACTTCATCCTAGAAGAGTGAAAATTGGGCAGCTAAGTGGACTTAGTGAAGTGATCATTACCACAGAGATCATCAAGGTCGGATGAAAAAAAATTTGCCGAGTATTCAGAAAACCATTAGTTTTATGGAAGCTTGGCACACCTTCCAATGAATGTGTTTTACGCAGTCTTTGATGTGCCTATTTCAAGAGGAAACAAACCACAAAGACAGAAGTTAGAACTACTTTATTTTGTCAAGTTTCAAGGAGCTAGCACAACCCGTGTTTGATTTAGACTTCGAAACACATCTATCTATATAGGAGGAAATAGAGTGAAACCTAAAAACTCAAACTGTTACTGGTAACGAACACTTCATCCTAGAAGAGTGAATATTGGGCAGCTAAGTGGACTTAGTGAAGTGATCATTACCACAGAGATCATCAAGGTCGGATGAAAAAAAATTTGCCGAGTATTCAAAAAACCAGTAGTTTTTTGGAAGCTTGGCACACCTTTCCAATGAAGGTGTTTTACGTGTCTTTCCTTGTGGCTATATCAAGAGGAAACAAACCACAAAGACAGAACTTAGAACTACTTTATTTTGTCAAGTTTCAAGGAGCTAGCACAAACCGTGTTTGATTTAGACTTAAAAAAGACATCTATCTGTATAGGAGGAAATAGAGTGAAACCTAAAAATTCAAACTGTTACTGGTAACGAACGCATCATCCTAGAAGAGTGAAAATTGGGCAGCTAAGTGGACTTAGTGAACTGATCATTACCACAGAGATCATCAAGGTCGGATGAAAAAAAGTTTGCCGAGTATTCAGAAAACCAGTAGTATTTTGGAGCTTGGAACACCTTTCCAATGAATGGGTTTTACGCAGTCTTTGCTTGTGCCTATTTCAAGAGGAAACAAACCACAAAGACAGAACTTAGAACTACTTTATTTTGTCAAGTTTCAAGGAGCTAGCACAAACCGTGTTTGATTTAGAATTAAAAAAAGACATCTATCTGTATAGGAGGAAATAGAGTGAAACCTAAAAATTCAAACTGTTACTGGTAACGAACGCTTCATCCTAGAAGAGTGAAAATTCGGAAGCTAAGTGGACTTAGTGAACTGATCATTACCACAGAGATCATCAAGTTCGGATGAAAAAATTTGCCGAGTATTCAAAAAACCAGTAGTATTTTGGAGCTTGGAACACCTTTCCAATGAATGGGTTTTACGCAGTCTTTGCTTGTGGCTATTTCAAGAGGAAACAGACCACAAAGACAGAACTTAGAACTACTTTATTTTGTCAAGTTTCAAGGAGCTAGCACAAACCGTGTTTGATTTAGACTTAAAAAAGTAATCAATCTGTATAGGAGGAAATAGAGTGAAACCTAAAAATTCAAACTGTTACTGGTAACGAACGCTTCATCCTAGAAGAGTGAAAATTGGGCAGCTAAGTGGACTTAGTGAAGTGATCATTACCACAGAGATCATCAAGGTCGGATGAAAAAAAATTTGCCGAGTATTCAGAAAACCAGTAGTTTTATAGAAGCTTGGCACACCTTCCAATGAATGTGTTTTACGCAGTCTTTGCTTGTGGCTATTTCAAGAGGAAACAAACCACAAAGAGAGAACTTAGAACTACTTTATTTTGTCAAGTTTCAAGGAGCTAGCACAAACCGTGTTTGATTTAGACTTAAAAAAGACATCTATCTGTATAGGAGGAAATAGAGTGAAACCTAAAACTCAAACTGTTACTGGTAACGAACACTTCATCCTAGAAGAGTGAATATTGGGCAGCTAAGTGGACTTAGTGAAGTGATCATTACCACAGAGATCATCAAGGTCGGATGAAAAAAAATTTGCCGAGTATTCAGAAAACGAGTAGTTTTTTGGAAGCTTGGCACACCTTTGCAATGAAGGTGTTCTACGTGTCTTTCCTTGTGGCTATATCAAGAGGAAACAAACCACAAAGACAGAACTTAGAACTACTTTATTTTGTCAAGTTTCAAGGAGCTAGCACAAACCGTGTTTGATTTAGACTTAAAAAAGACATCTATCTGTATAGGAGGAAATAGAGTGAAACCTAAAAATTCAAACTGTTACTGGTAACGAACGCTTCATCCTAGAAGAGTGAAAATTGGGCAGCTAAGTGGACTTAGTGAACTGATCATTACCACAGAGATCATCAAGTTCGGATGAAAAAATTTGCCGAGTATTCAGAAAACCAGTAGTATTTTGGAGCTTGGAACACCTTTCCAATGAATGGGTTTTACGCAGTCTTTGCTTGTGGCTATTTCAAGAGGAAACAGACCACAAAGACAGAACTTAGAACTACTTTATTTTGTCAAGTTTCAAGGAGGAAGCACAAACCGTGTTTGATTTAGACTTAAAAAAGACATCAATCTGTATAGGAGGAAATAGAGTGAAACCTAAAAATTCAAACTGTTACTGGTAACGAACACTTCATCCTAGAAGAGTGAAAATTGGGCAGCTAAGTGGACTTAGTGAAGTGATCATTACCACAGAGATCATCAAGGTCGGATGAAAAAAAATTTGCCGAGTATTCAGAAAACCATTAGTTTTATGGAAGCTTGGCACACCTTCCAATGAATGTGTTTTACGCAGTCTTTGATGTGCCTATTTCAAGAGGAAACAAACCACAAAGACAGAAGTTAGAACTACTTTATTTTGTCAAGTTTCAAGGAGCTAGCACAACCCGTGTTTGATTTAGACTTCGAAACACATCTATCTATATAGGAGGAAATAGAGTGAAACCTAAAAACTCAAACTGTTACTGGTACCGAACGCTTCATCCTAGAAGAGTGAAAATTGGGCAGCTAAATGGACTTAGTGAAGTGATCATTACCACAGAGATCATCAAGGACGGATGAAAAAAAATTTGCCGAGTATTCAGAAAACCAGTAGTTTTATGGAAGCTTGGCACACCTTCCAATGAATGTGTTTTACGCAGTCTTTGCTTGTGCGTATTTCAAGAGGAAACAAACCACAAAGAGAGAACTTAGAACTACTTTATTTTGTCAAGTTTCAAGGAGCTAGCACAACCCGTGTTTGATTTAGACTTCCAAACACATTTATCTATATAGGAGGAAATAGAGTGAATCCTAAAAACTCAAACTGTTACTGGTAACGAACACTTCATCCTAGAAGAGTGAATATTGGGCATCTAAGTGGACTTAGTGAAGTGATCATTACCACAGAGATCATCAAGGTCGGTGAAAAAAAATTTGCCGAGTATTCAGAAAACCAGTAGTTTTTTGGAAGCTTGGCACACCTTTGCAATGAATGTGTTTTACGCAGCCTTTCCTTGTGGCTATTTCAAGAGGAAACAAACCACAAAGACAGAACTGAGAACTACTTTATTTTGTCAAGTTTCAAGGAGCTAGCACACACCGTGTTTCATTTAGACTTAAAAAAGACATCTATCTGTATAGGAGGAAATAGAGTGAAACCCAAAAATCCAAAATGTTACTGGTAACGATTGCTTCAACCTATAAGAGTGAAAATTGGGCAGCTAAGTGGACTTAGTGAAGTGATCAATACCACAGAGATCATCAAGGTCGGATGAAAAAAAATTTGCCGAGTATTCAGAAAACCAGTAGTTTTTTGGAAGCTTGGCACACCTTTCCAATGAAGGTGTTTTACGTGTCTTTCCTTGTGGCTATATCAAGAGGAATCAAACCACAAAGACAGAACTTAGAACTACTTTATTTTGTCAAGTTTCAAGGAGCTAGCACAAACCGTGTTTGATTTAGACTTAAAAAAGACATCTATCTGTATAGGAGGAAATAGAGTGAAACCTAAAAATTCAAACTGTTACTGGTAACGAACGCTTCATCCTAGAAGAGTGAAAATTGGGCAGCTAAGTGGACTTAGTGAACTGATCATTACCACAGAGATCATCAAGGTCGGATGAAAAAAAATTTGCCGAGTATTCAGAAAACCAGTAGTATTTTGGAGCTGGAACACCTTTCCAATGAATGGGTTTTACACAGTCTTTGCTTGTGGCTATTTCAAGAGGAAACAAACCACAAAGACAGAACTTAGAACTACTTTATTTTGTCAAGTTTCAAGGAGCTAGCAAAAACCGTGTTTGATTTAGACTTAAAAAAGACATCTATCTGTATAGGAGGAAATAGAGTGAAACCTAAAAATTCAAACTGTTACTGGTAACGAACGCTTCATCCTAGAAGAGTGAAAATTGGGCAGCTAAGTGGCCTTAGTGAAGTGATCATTACCACAGAGATCATCAAGGTCGGATGAAAAAAAATTTGCCGAGTATTCAGAAAACCAGTAGTTATATGGAAGCTTGGCACACCTTCCAATGAATGTGTTTTACGCAGTCTTTGCTTGTGCCTATTTCAAGAGGAAACAAACCACAAAGACAGAAGTTAGAACTACTTTATTTTGTCAAGTTTCAAGGAGCTAGCACAACCCGTGTTTGATTTAGACTTCCAAACACATCTATCTATATAGGAGGAAATAGAGTGAAACCTAAAAACTCAACTGTTACTGGTAACGAACACTTCATCCTAGAAGAGTGAATATTGGGCAGCTAAGTGGACTTAGTGAAGTGATCATTACCACAGAGATCATCAAGGTCGGATGAAAAAAATTTGCCGAGTATCAGAAACCAGTAGTTTTTTTGGAAGCTTGGCACACCTTTCCAATGAAGGTGTTTTACGTGTCTTTCCTTGTGGCTATATCAAGAGGAAACAAACCACAAAGACAGAACTTAGAACTACTTTATTTTGTCAAGTTTCAAGGAGCTAGCACAAACCGTGTTTGATTTAGACTTAAAAAAGACATCTATCTGTATAGGAGGAAATAGAGTGAAACCTAAAAATTCAAACTGTTACTGGTAACGAACGCATCATCCTAGAAGAGTGAAAATTGGGCAGCTAAGTGGACTTAGTGAACTGATCATTACCACAGAGATCATCAAGGTCGGATGAAAAAAAGTTTGCCGAGTATTCAGAAAACCAGTAGTATTTTGGAGCTTGGAACACCTTTCAATGAATGGGTTTTACGCAGTCTTTGCTTGTGCCTATTTCAAGAGGAAACAAACCACAAAGACAGAACTTAGAAATACTTTATTTTGTCAAGTTTCAAGGAGCTAGCACAAACCGTGTTTGATTTAGAATTAAAAAAGACATCTATCTGTATAGGAGGAAATAGAGTGAAACCTAAAAATTCAAACTGTTACTGGTAACGAACGCTTCATCCTAGAAGAGTGAAAATTGGGAAGCTAAGTGGACTTAGTGAACTGATCATTACCACAGAGATCATCAAGTTCGGATGAAAAAATTTGCCGAGTATTCAAAAAACCAGTAGTATTTTGGAGCTTGGAACACCTTTCCAATGAATGGGTTTTACGCAGTCTTTGCTTGTGGCTATTTCAAGAGGAAACAGACCACAAAGACAGAACTTAGAACTACTTTATTTTGTCAAGTTTCAAGGAGCTAGCACACACCGTGTTTGATTTAGACTTAAAAAAGTAATCAATCTGTATAGGAGGAAATAGAGTGAAACCTAAAAATTCAAACTGTTACTGGTAACGAACGCTTCATCCTAGAAGAGTGAAAATTGGGCAGCTAAGTGGACTTAGTGAAGTGATCATTACCACAGAGATCATCAAGGTCGGATGAAAAAAAATTTGCCGAGTATTCAGAAAACCAGTAGTTTTATAGAAGCTTGGCACACCTTCCAATGAATGTGTTTTACGCAGTCTTTGCTTGTGGCTATTTCAAGAGGAAACGAACCACAAAGAGAGAACTTAGAACTACTTTATTTTGTCAAGTTTCAAGGAGCTAGCACAAACCGTGTTTGATTTAGACTTAAAAAAGACATCTATCTGTATAGGAGGAAATAGAGTGAAACCTAAAACTCAAACTGTTACTGGTAACGAACACTTCATCTAGAAGAGTGAATATTGGGCAGCTAAGTGGACTTAGTGAAGTGATCATTACCACAGAGATCATCAAGGTCGGATGAAAAAAAATTTGCCGAGTATTCAGAAAACGAGTAGTTTTTTGGAAGCTTGGCACACCTTTGCAATGAAGGTGTTCTACGTGTCTTTCCTTGTGGCTATATCAAGAGGAAACAAACCACAAAGACAGAACTTAGAACTACTTTATTTTGTCAAGTTTCAAGGAGCTAGCACAAACCGTGTTTGATTTAGACTTAAAAAGACATCTATCTGTATAGGAGGAAATAGAGTGGAAACCTAAAAATTCAAACTGTTACTGGTAACGAACGCTTCATCCTAGAAGAGTGAAAATTGGGCAGCTAAGTGGACTTAGTGAACTGATCATTACCACAGAGATCATCAATTTCGGATGAAAAAATTTGCCGAGTATTCAGAAACCAGTAGTATTTTGAGCTTGGAACACCTTCCAATGAATGGGTTTTACGCAGTCTTTGCTTGTGGCTATTTCAAGAGGAAACAGACCACAAAGACAGAACTTAGAACTACTTTATTTTGTCAAGTTTCAAGGAGGAAGCACAAACCGTGTTTGATTTAGACTTAAAAAAGACATCAATCTGTATAGGAGGAAATAGAGTGAAACCTAAAAATTCAAACTGTTACTGGTAACGAACACTTCATCCTAGAAGAGTGAAAATTGGGCAGCTAAGTGGACTTAGTGAAGTGATCATTACCACAGAGATCATCAAGGTCGGATGAAAAAAAATTTGCCGAGTATTCAGAAAACCATTAGTTTTATGGAAGCTTGGCACACCTTCCAATGAATGTGTTTTACGCAGTCTTTGATGTGCCTATTTCAAGAGGAAACAAACCACAAAGACAGAAGTTAGAACTACTTTATTTTGTCAAGTTTCAAGGAGCTAGCACAACCCGTGTTTGATTTAGACTTCGAAACACATCTATCTATATAGGAGGAAATAGAGTGAAACCTAAAAAACTCAAAATGTTACTGGTAACGAACACTTCATCCTAGAAGAGTGAATATTGGCAGCTAAGTGGACTTAGTGAAGTGATCATTACCACAGAGATCTTCAAGGTCGGATGAAAAAAAATTTGCCGAGTATTCAAAAAAACAGTAGTTTTTGGAAGCTTGGCACACCTTTCCAATGAAGGTGTTTTACGTGTCTTTCCTTGTGGCTATATCAAGAGGAAACAAACCACAAAGACAGACTTAGAACTACTTTATTTTGTCAAGTTTCAAGGAGCTAGCACAAACCGTGTTTGATTTAGTCTTAAAAAAGACATCTATCTGTATAGGAGGAAATAGAGTGAAACCTAAAAATTCAAACTGTTACTGGTAACGAACGCATCATCCTAGAAGAGTGAAAATTGGGCAGCTAAGTGGACTTAGTGAACTGATCATTACCACAGAGATCATCAAGGTCGGATGAAAAAAAGTTTGCCGAGTATTCAGAAAACCAGTAGTATTTTGGAGCTTGGAACACCTTTCCAATGAATGGGTTTTACGCAGTCTTTGCTTGTGCCTATTTCAAGAGGAAACAAACCACAAAGACAGAACTTAGAACTACTTTATTTTGTCAAGTTTCAAGGAGCTAGCACAAACCGTGTTTGATTTAGAATTAAAAAGACATCTATCTGTATAGGAGGAAATAGAGTGAAACCTAAAAATTCAAACTGTTACTGGTAACGAACGCTTCATCCTAGAAGAGTGAAAATTGGGAAGCTAAGTGGACTTAGTGAACTGATCATTACCACAGAGATCATCAAGTTCGGATGAAAAAATTGCCGAGTATTCAAAAAACCAGTAGTATTTTGGAGCTTGGAACACCTTTCCAATGAATGGGTTTTACGCAGTCTTTGCTTGTGGCTATTTCAAGAGGAAACAGACCACAAAGACAGAACTTAGAACTACTTTATTTTGTCAAGTTTCAAGGAGCTAGCACAAACCGTGTTTGATTTAGACTTAAAAAAGTAATCAATCTGTATAGGAGGAAATAGAGTGAAACCTAAAAATTCAAACTGTTACTGGTAACGAACGCTTCATCCTAGAAGAGTGAAAATTGGGCAGCTAAATGGACTTAGTGAAGTGATCATTACCACAGAGATCATCAAGGACGGATGAAAAAAAATTTGCCGAGTATTCAGAAAACGAGTAGTTTTTGGAAGCTTGGCACACCTTTGCAATGAAGGTGTTCTACGTGTCTTTCCTTGTGGCTATATCAAGAGGAAACAAACCACAAAGACAGAACTTAGAACTACTTTATTTTGTCAAGTTTCAAGGAGCTAGCACAAACCGTGTTGATTTAGACTTAAAAAAGACATCTATCTATATAGGAGGAAATAGAGTGAATCCTAAAACTCAAACTGTTACTGGTAACGAACACTTCATCCTAGAAGAGTGAATATTGGGCAGCTAAGTGGGACTTAGTGAACTGATCATTACCACAGAGATCATCAAGGTCGGTGAAAAAAAATTTGCCGAGTATTCAGAAAACCAGTAGTTTTTTGGAAGCTTGGCACACCTTTGCAATGAATGTGTTTTACGCAGCCTTTGCTTGTGGCTATTTCAAGAGGAAACAGACCACAAAGACAGAACTTAGAACTACTTTATTTTGTCAAGTTTCAAGGAGCTAGCACACACCGTGTTTCATTTAGACTTAAAAAAGACATCTATCTGTATAGGAGGAAATAGAGTGAAACCCAAAAATCCAAAATGTTACTGGTAACGAACGCTTCATCCTAGAAGAGTGAAAATTGGGCAGCTAAGTGGACTTAGTGAAGTGATCATTACCACAGAGATCATCAAGGTCGGATGAAAAAAAATTTGCCGAGTATTCAGAAAACCAGTAGTTTTATAGAAGCTTGGCACACCTTCCAATGAATGTGTTTTACGCAGTCTTTGCTTGTGGCTATTTCAAGAGGAAACAAACCACAAAGAGAGAACTTAGAACTACTTTATTTTGTCAAGTTTCAAGGAGCTAGCACAAACCGTGTTTGATTTAGACTTAAAAAAGACATCTATCTGTATAGGAGGAAATAGAGTGAAACCTAAAATTCAAACTGTTACTGGTAACGAACGCTTCATCCTAGAAGAGTAAAAATGGGGCAGCTAAGTGGACTTAGTGAACTGATCATTGCCACAGAGATCATCAAGGTCGGATGAAAAAAAATTTGCCGAGTATTCAGAAAACCAGTAGTAATTTGGAGCTTGGAACACCTTTCCAATGAATGGGTTTTACGCAGTCTTTGCTTGTGGCTATTTCAGAGGAAATAAACCACAAAGACAGAACTTAAAACTACTTTATTTTGTCAAGTTTCAAGCAGCTAGCACAAACCGTGTTTCATTTAGACTTAAAAAACACATCTATCTGTATAGGAGGAAATTGAGTGAAACCTAAAAATTCAAACTGTTACTGGTACCGAACGCTTCATCCTAGAAGAGTGAAAATTGGGCAGCTAAATGGACTTAGTGAAGTGATCATTACCACAGAGATCATCAAGGACGGATGAAAAAAAATTTGCCGAGTATTCAGAAAACCAGTAGTTTTATGGAAGCTTGGCACACCTTCCAATGAATGTGTTTTACGCAGTCTTTGCTTGTGCGTATTTCAAGAGGAAACAAACCACAAAGAGAGAACTTAGAACTACTTTATTTTGTCAAGTTTCAAGGAGCTAGCACAACCCGTGTTTGATTTAGACTTCCAAACACATTTATCTATATAGGAGGAAATAGAGTGAATCCTAAAAACTCAAACTGTTACTGGTAACGAACACTTCATCCTAGAAGAGTGAATATTGGGCATCTAAGTGACTTAGTGAAGTGATCATTACCACAGAGATCATCAAGGTCGGTGAAAAAAAATTTGCCGAGTATTCAGAAAACCAGTAGTTTTTGGAAGCTTGGCACACCTTTGCAATGAATGTGTTTTACGCAGCCTTTCCTTGTGGCTATTTCAAGAGGAAACAAACCACAAAGACAGAACTGAGAACTACTTTATTTTGTCAAGTTTCA
>NW_027511271.1:0-26802 GCF_048772815.1 Callospermophilus lateralis
TTGGATAAAAAAAATATATGTTGAGATTTCAGAAGACTCTAGTTTTGGGAGTTTGGCAACCCCTTTCAATAAAAGTGTTATTCGCCAGTCCCTGCATTAGGCTACTTCAAGAGGAAACAAACCTTAGAGATAGAACGTAGAACTACAGTATTTGTCAAGTTTCAAGAAGCTAGCACAAACCGTGTTTGATTTAGAGTTCGAACTGCATCTGTCAATATAGGACAAAACAGAGTGAAACCTAAAAATTCAAACTGTTCCTGCAAACGAATGCTTCAACCTAGGAGAACGAAACTTGGGCATCCAAGTTTGATTGGTGCACTGCTCATTACTTGAAAGTATCATGAAGGTCGGAAGAAAAAATATATGATGAGATTTCAGGAGACTGTAGTTTTTTGGCAGCCTAACAACGCCTTTCATTGAATGTGTTATTCGCCAGTCTCTGCTTAAGGCTACATCAAGAGGAAACAAACCTTAGGGATAGAACGTAGAACTACTTTATTGTGTCATGTTTCAAGTAGCTAGCACAAACCGTGTTTGATTTAAAGTTCTAACTGCATCTGTCAATATAGGAGAAAACAGAGTGAAACCTAAAAATTCAAACTGTTCCTGCAAACGAATGCTTCAACCTAGAAGAACAAAACTTGGGCATCCAAGTGGGAATGGTGTACTGATCATTACTTGAATGTATCATGAAGATTGGATGAAAAAATATATGTTGAGATTTCAGGAGACTCTAGTTTTTTGAAAGTTTGGCAACCCCTTTCAATATAAGAGTTATTCGCCAGTCCCTGCATTAGGCTACATCAAGAGGAAACAAACCTTAGAGATAGAACGTAGAACTACTTTATTGTGTCAAGTTTCAAGAAGCTAGCACAAACCGTGTTTGATTTAGAGTTCTAGCTGCATCTGTCAATATAGGAGAAAACAGAGTGAAACCTAGAAATTCAAACTGTTACTGCAAACGAATGCATCAACCTAGGAGAACGAAACTTGGGCATCCAAGTTTGATTGGTGTACTGCTCATTACTTGAAAGTATCATTAAGGTCGGAAAAAAATATGTGTTGAGATTTCAGGAGACTCTAGTTTTTTGGCAGCCAGCAACGCCTTTCATTGAAAGTGTTATTCGCCAGTCTGTGCTGAAGGCTACATCAAGAGGAAACAAACCTTAGGGATAGAATGTAGAACTACTTTATTGTGTCAAGTTTCAAGAAGCTAGCCCAAACCGTGTATGATTTAGAGTTTGAACTACATTTGTCAATATAGGAGAAAGCAGAATGAAACCTAAAAATTCAAACTGTTATTGCAAAGGAATGCTTCAATGTAGGAGAAGGAAACTTGAGCATCCAAGTGGGATTGGTGTACTGATCATTACTCGAAAGTATCATGAAGATTGGATAAAAAAATATATGTTGAGATTTCAGAAGACTCTAGTTTTGGGAAGTTTGGCAACCCCTTTCAATAAAAGTGTTATTCGCCAGTCCCTGCATTAGGCTACTTCAAGAGGAAACAAACCTTAGAGATAGAACGTAGAACTACAGTATTTTGTCAAGTTTCAAGAAGCTAGCACAAACCGTGTTTGATTTAGAGTTCGAACTGCATCTGTCAATATAGGACAAAACAGAGTGAAACCTAAAAATTCAAACTGTTCCTGCAAACGAATGCTTCAACCTAGGAGAACGATACTTGGGCATCCAAGTTTGATTGGTGCACTGCTCATTACTTGAAAGTATCATGAAGGTCGGAAGAAAAAATATATGATGAGATTTCAGGAGACTGTAGTTTTTGGCAGCCTAACAACGCCTTTCATTGAATGTGTTATTCGCCAGTCTCTGCTTAAGGCTACATCAAGAGGAAACAAACCTTAGGGATAGAACGTAGAACTACTTTATTGTGTCATGTTTCAAGTAGCTAGCACAAACCGTGTTTGATTTAAAGTTCTAACTGCATCTGTCAATATAGGAGAAAACAGAGTGAAACCTAAAAATTCAAACTGTTCCTGCAAACGAATGCTTCAACCTAGAAGAACAAAACTTGGGCATCCAAGTGGGAATGGTGTACTGATCATTACTTGAATGTATCATGAAGATTGGATGAAAAAATATATGTTGAGATTTCAGGAGACTCTAGTTTTTTGAAAGTTTGGCAACCCCTTTCAATATAAGAGTTATTCGCCAGTCCCTGCATTAGGCTACATCAAGAGGAAACAAACCTTAGAGATAGAACGTAGAACTACTTTATTGTGTCAAGTTTCAAGAAGCTAGCACAAACCGTGTTTGATTTAGAGTTCTAGCTGCATCTGTCAATATAGGAGAAAACAGAGTGAAACCTAGAAATTCAAACTGTTACTGCAAACGAATGCATCAACCTAGGAGAACGAAACTTGGGCATCCAAGTTTGATTGGTGTACTGCTCATTACTTAGAAAGTATCATTAAGGTCGGAAAAAATATGTGTTGAGATTTCAGGAGACTCTAGTTTTTTGGCAGCCAGCAACGCCTTTCATTGAAAGTGTTATTCGCCAGTCTGTGCTGAAGGCTACATCAAGAGGAAACAAACCTTAGGGATAGAATGTAGAACTACTTTATTGTGTCAAGTTTCAAGAAGCTAGCCCAAACCGTGTATGATTTAGAGTTTGAACTACATTGTCAATATAGGAGAAAGCAGAATGAAACCTAAAAATTCAAACTGTTATTGCAAAGGAATGCTTCAACGTAGGAGAATGAAACTTGAGCATCCAAGTGGATTGCTGTACTGATCATTACTCGAAAGTATCATGAAGATTGGATAAAAAAATATATGTTGAGATTCAGAAGACTCTAGTTTTGGGAAGTTTGGCAACCCCTTTCTAATAAAAGTGTTATTCGCCAGTCCCTGCATTAGGCTACATCAAGAGGAAACAAACCTTAGAGATAGAACGTAGAACTACAGTATTTTGTCAAGTTCAAGAAGCTAGCACAAACTTGGGTTTGATTTAGAGTTCGAACTGCATCTGTCAATATAGGACAAAACAGAGTGAAACCTAAAAATTCAAACTGTTCCTGCAAACGAATGCTTCAACCTAGGAGAACGAAACTTGGGCATCCAAGATTGATTGTGCACTGCTCATTACTTGAAAGTATCATGAAGGTCGGAAGAAAAAATATATGATGAGATTTCAGGAGACTGTAAGTTTTTTGGCAGCCTAACAACGCCTTTCATTGAATGTGTTATTCGCCAGTCTCTGCTTAAGGCTACATCAAGAGGAAACAAACCTTAGGGATAGAACGTAGAACTACTTTATTGTGTCATGTTTCAAGTAGCTAGCACAAACCGTGTTTGATTTAAAGTTCTAACTGCATCTGTCAAAATAGGAGAAAACAGAGTGAAACCTAAAATTCAAACTGTTCCTGCAAACGAATGCTTCACCTAGAAGAACAAAACTTGGGCATCCAAGTGGGAATGGTGTACTGATAATTACTTGAATGTATCATGAAGATTGGATGAAAAAATATATGTTGAGATTTCAGGAGACTCTAGTTTTTGAAAGTTTGGCAACCCCTTTCAATATAAGTGTTATTCGCCAGTCCCTGCATTAGGCTACATCAAGAGGAAACAAACCTTAGAGATAGAACGTAGAACTACTTTATTGTGTCAAGTTTCAAGAAGCTAGCACAAACCGGGTTTGATTTAGAGTTCTAGCTGCATCTGTCAATATAGGAGAAAACAGAGTGAAACCTAGAAATTCAAACTGTTACTGCAAACGAATGCATCAACCTAGGAGAACGAAACTTGGGCATCCAAGTTTGATTGGTGTACTGCTCATTACTTGAAAGTATCATTAAGGTCGGAAAAAATATGTGTTGAGATTTCAGGAGACTCTAGTTTTTTGGCAGCCTAACAACGCCTTTCATTGAAAGTGTTATTCGCCAGTCTGTGCTGAAGGCTACATCAAGAGGAAACAAACCTTAGGGATAGAATGTAGAACTACTTTATTGTGTCAAGTTTCAAGAAGCTAGCCCAAACCGTGTATGATTTAGAGTTTGAACTACATTTGTCAATATAGGAGAAAGCAGAATGAAACCTAAAAATTAAAACTGTTACTGCAAACGAATGCTTCAACGTAGGAGAATGAAACTTGAGCATCCAAGTGGGATTGCTGTACTGATCATTACTCGAAAGTATCATGAAGATTGGATAAAAAAATATATGTTGAGATTTCAGAAGACTCTAGTTTTGGGAAGTTTGGCAACCCCTTTCAATAAAAGTGTTATTCGCCAGTCCCTGCATTAGGCTACATCAAGAGGAAACAAACCTTAGAGATAGAACGTAGAACTACAGTATTTTGTCAAGTTTCAAGAAGCTAGCACAAACCGGGTTTGATTTAGAGTTCGAACTGCATCTGTCAATATAGGACAAAAACAGAGTGAAACCTAAAAATTCAAACTGTTCCTGCAAACGAATGCTTCAACCTAGGAGAACGAAACTTGGGCATCCAAGTTTGATTGGTGCACTGCTCATTACTTGAAAGTATCATGAAGGTCGGAAGAAAAAATATATGATGAGATTTCAGGAGACTGTAGTTTTTTGGCAGCCTAACAACGCCTTTCATTGAATGTGTTATTCGCCAGTCTCTGCTTAAGGGTACATCAAGAGGAAACAAACCTTAGGGATAGAACGTAGAACTACTTTATTGTGTCATGTTTCAAGTAGCTAGCACAAACCGTGTTTGATTTAAAGTTCTAACTGCATCTGTCAATATAGGAGAAAACAGAGTGAAACCTAAAAATTCAAACTGTTCCTGCAAACGAATGCTTCAACCTAGAAGAACAAAACTTGGGCATCCAAGTGGGAATGGTGTACTGATCATTACTTGAATGTATCATGAAGATTGGATGAAAAAATATATGTTGAGATTTCAGGAGACTCTAGTTTTTGAAAGTTTGGCAACCCCTTTCAATATAAGTGTTATTCGCCAGTCCCTGCATTAGGCTACATCAAGAGGAAACAAACTTAGAGATAGAACGTAGAACTACTTTATTGTGTCAAGTTTCAAGAAGCTAGCACAAACCGGGTTTGATTTAGAGTTCTAGCTGCATCTCTCAATATAGGAGAAAACAGAGAAAACAGAGTGAAACCTAGAAATTCAAACTGTTACTGCAAATGAATGCATCAACCTAGGAGAACGAAACTTGGGCATCCAAGTTTGATTGGTGTACTGCTCATTACTTGAAAGTATCATTAAGGTCGGAAAAAAATATGTGTTGAGATTTCAGGAGACTCTAGTTTTTTGGCAGCCTAACAACGCCTTTCATTGAAAGTGTTATTCACCAGTCTGTGCTGAAGGCTACATCAAGAGGAAACAAACCTTAGGGATAGAATGTAGAACTACTTTATTGTGTCAAGTTTCAAGAAGCTAGCCCAAACCGTGTATGATTTAGAGTTTGAACTACATTTGTCAAAATAGGAGAAAGCAGAATGAAACCTAAAAATTCAAACTGTTACTGCAAACGAATGCTTCAACGTAGGAGAAGGAAACTTGAGCATCCAAGTGGGATTGGTGTACTGATCATTACTCGAAAGTATCATGAAGATTGGATAAAAAAATATATGTTGAGATTTCAGAAGACTCTAGTTTTGGGAAGTTTGGCAACCCCTTTCAATAAAAGTGTTATTCGCCAGTCCCTGCATTAGGCTACTTCAAGAGGAAACAAACCTTAGAGATAGAACGTAGAACTACAGTATTTTGTCAAGTTTCAAGAAGCTAGCACAAACCGTGTTTGATTTAGAGTTCGAACTGCATCTGTCAATATAGGACAAAACAGAGTGAAACCTAAAAATTCAAACTGTTCCTGCAAACGAATGCTTCAACCTAGGAGAACGAAACTTGGGCATCCAAGTTTGATTGGTGCACTGCTCATTACTTGAAAGTATCATGAAGGTCGGAAGAAAAAATATATGATGAGATTTCAGGAGACTGTAGTTTTTTGGCAGCCTAACAACGCCTTTCATTGAATGTGTTATTCGCCAGTCTCTGCTTAAGGCTACATCAAGAGGAAACAAACCTTAGGGATAGAACGTAGAACTACTTTATTGTGTCATGTTTCAAGTAGCTAGCACAAACCGTGTTTGATTTAAAGTTCTAACTGCATCTGTCAATATAGGAGAAAACAGAGTGAAACCTAAAAATTCAAACTGTTCCTGCAAACGAATGCTTCAACCTAGAAGAACAAAACTTGGGCATCCAAGTGGGAATGGTGTACTGATCATTACTTGAATGTATCATGAAGATTGGATGAAAAAATATATGTTGAGATTTCAGGAGACTCTAGTTTTTTGAAAGTTTGGCAACCCCTTTCAATTTAAGAGTTATTCGCCAGTCCCTGCATTAGGCTACATCAAGAGGAAACAAACCTTAGAGATAGAACGTAGAACTACTTTATTGTGTCAAGTTTCAAGAAGCTAGCACAAACCGTGTTTGATTTAGAGTTCTAGCTGCATCTGTCAATATAGGAGAAAACAGAGTGAAACCTAGAAATTCAAACTGTTACTGCAAACGAATGCATCAACCTAGGAGAACGAAACTTGGGCATCCAAGTTTGATTGGTGTACTGCTCATTACTTGAAAGTATCATTAAGGTCGGAAAAAAATATGTGTTGAGATTTCAGGAGACTCTAGTTTTTTGGCAGCCTAACAACGCCTTTCATTGAAAGTGTTATTCGCCAGTCTGTGCTGAAGGCTACATCAAGAGGAAACAAACCTTAGGGATAGAATGTAGAACTACTTTATTGTGTCAAGTTTCAAGAAGCTAGCCCAAACCGTGTATGATTTAGAGTTTGAACTACATTTGTCAATATAGGAGAAAGCAGAATGAAACCTAAAAATTAAAACTGTTACTGCAAACGAATGCTTCAACGTAGGAGAATGAAACTTGAGCATCCAAGTGGGATTGCTGTACTGATCATTACTCGAAAGTATCATGAAGATTGGATAAAAAAATATATGTTGAGATTTCAGAAGACTCTAGTTTTGGGAAGTTTGGCAACCCCTTTCAATAAAAGTGTTATTCGCCAGTCCCTGCATTAGGCTACATCAAGAGGAAACAAACCTTAGAGATAGAACGTAGAACTACAGTATTTTGTCAAGTTTCAAGAAGCTAGCACAAACCGGGTTTGATTTAGAGTTCGAACTGCATCTGTCAATATAGGACAAAACAGAGTGAAACCTAAAAATTCAAACTGTTCCTGCAAACGAATGCTTCAACCTAGGAGAACGAAACTTGGGCATCCAAGTTTGATTGGTGCACTGCTCATTACTTGAAAGTATCATGAAGGTCGGAAGAAAAAATATATGATGAGATTTCAGGAGACTGTAGTTTTTTGGCAGCCTAACAACGCCTTTCATTGAATGTGTTATTCGCCAGTCTCTGCTTAAGGGTACATCAAGAGGAAACAAACCTTAGGGATAGAACGTAGAACTACTTTATTGTGTCATGTTTCAAGTAGCTAGCACAAACCGTGTTTGATTTAAAGTTCTAACTGCATCTGTCAATATAGGAGAAAACAGAGTGAAACCTAAAAATTCAAACTGTTCCTGCAAACGAATGCTTCAACCTAGAAGAACAAAACTTGGGCATCCAAGTGGGAATGGTGTACTGATCATTACTTGAATGTATCATGAAGATTGGATGAAAAAATATATGTTGAGATTTCAGGAGACTCTAGTTTTTTGAAAGTTTGGCAACCCCTTTCAATATAAGTGTTATTCGCCAGTCCCTGCATTAGGCTACATCAAGAGGAAACAAACCTTAGAGATAGAACGTAGAACTACTTTATTGTGTCAAGTTTCAAGAAGCTAGCACAAACCGGGTTTGATTTAGAGTTCTAGCTGCATCTCTCAATATAGGAGAAAACAGAGTGAAACCTAGAAATTCAAACTGTTACTGCAAATGAATGCATCAACCTAGGAGAACGAAACTTGGGCATCCAAGTTTGATTGGTGTACTGCTCATTACTTGAAAGTATCATTAAGGTCGGAAAAAAATATGTGTTGAGATTTCAGGAGACTCTAGTTTTTTGGCAGCCTAACAACGCCTTTCATTGAAAGTGTTATTCACCAGTCTGTGCTGAAGGCTACATCAAGAGGAAACAAACCTTAGGGATAGAATGTAGAACTACTTTATTGTGTCAAGTTTCAAGAAGCTAGCCCAAACCGTGTATGATTTAGAGTTTGAACTACATTTGTCAAAATAGGAGAAAGCAGAATGAAACCTAAAAATTCAAACTGTTACTGCAAACGAATGCTTCAACGTAGGAGAAGGAAACTTGAGCATCCAAGTGGGATTGGTGTACTGATCATTACTCGAAAGTATCATGAAGATTGGATAAAAAAATATATGTTGAGATTTCAGAAGACTCTAGTTTTGGGAAGTTTGGCAACCCCTTTCAATAAAAGTGTTATTCGCCAGTCCCTGCATTAGGCTACTTCAAGAGGAAACAAACCTTAGAGATAGAACGTAGAACTACAGTATTTTGTCAAGTTTCAAGAAGCTAGCACAAACCGTGTTTGATTTAGAGTTCGAACTGCATCTGTCAATATAGGACAAAACAGAGTGAAACCTAAAAATTCAAACTGTTCCTGCAAACGAATGCTTCAACCTAGGAGAACGAAACTTGGGCATCCAAGTTTGATTGGTGCACTGCTCATTACTTGAAAGTATCATGAAGGTCGGAAGAAAAAATATATGATGAGATTTCAGGAGACTGTAGTTTTTTGGCAGCCTAACAACGCCTTTCATTGAATGTGTTATTCGCCAGTCTCTGCTTAAGGCTACATCAAGAGGAAACAAACCTTAGGGATAGAACGTAGAACTACTTTATTGTGTCATGTTTCAAGTAGCTAGCACAAACCGTGTTTGATTTAAAGTTCTAACTGCATCTGTCAATATAGGAGAAAACAGAGTGAAACCTAAAAATTCAAACTGTTCCTGCAAACGAATGCTTCAACCTAGAAGAACAAAACTTGGGCATCCAAGTGGGAATGGTGTACTGATCATTACTTGAATGTATCATGAAGATTGGATGAAAAAATATATGTTGAGATTTCAGGAGACTCTAGTTTTTTGAAAGTTTGGCAACCCCTTTCAATTTAAGAGTTATTCGCCAGTCCCTGCATTAGGCTACATCAAGAGGAAACAAACCTTAGAGATAGAACGTAGAACTACTTTATTGTGTCAAGTTTCAAGAAGCTAGCACAAACCGTGTTTGATTTAGAGTTCTAGCTGCATCTGTCAATATAGGAGAAAACAGAGTGAAACCTAGAAATTCAAACTGTTACTGCAAACGAATGCATCAACCTAGGAGAACGAAACTTGGGCATCCAAGTTTGATTGGTGTACTGCTCATTACTTGAAAGTATCATTAAGGTCGGAAAAAAATATGTGTTGAGATTTCAGGAGACTCTAGTTTTTTGGCAGCCTAACAACGCCTTTCATTGAAAGTGTTATTCGCCAGTCTGTGCTGAAGGCTACATCAAGAGGAAACAAACCTTAGGGATAGAATGTAGAACTACTTTATTGTGTCAAGTTTCAAGAAGCTAGCCCAAACCGTGTATGATTTAGAGTTTGAACTACATTTGTCAATATAGGAGAAAGCAGAATGAAACCTAAAAATTCAAACTGTTATTGTAAAGGAATGCTTCAACGTAGGAGAATGAAACTTGAGCATCCAAGTGGGATTGCTGTACTGATCATTACTCGAAAGTATCATGAAGATTGGATAAAAAAATATATGTTGAGATTTCAGAAGACTCTAGTTTTGGGAAGTTTGGCAACCCCTTTCAATAAAAGTGTTATTCGCCAGTCCCTGCATTAGGCTACATCAAGAGGAAACAAACCTTAGAGATAGAACGTAGAACTACAGTATTTTGTCAAGTTTCAAGAAGCTAGCACAAACTGGGTTTGATTTAGAGTTCGAACTGCATCTGTCAATATAGGACAAAACAGAGTGAAACCTAAAAATTCAAACTGTTCCTGCAAACGAATGCTTCAACCTAGGAGAACGAAACTTGGGCATCCAAGATTGATTGGTGCACTGCTCATTACTTGAAAGTATCATGAAGGTCGGAAGAAAAAATATATGATGAGATTTCAGGAGACTGTAGTTTTTTGGCAGCCTAACAACGCCTTTCATTGAATGTGTTATTCGCCAGTCTCTGCTTAAGGGTACATCAAGAGGAAACAAACCTTAGGGATAGAACGTAGAACTACTTTATTGTGTCATGTTTCAAGTAGCTAGCACAAACCGTGTTTGATTTAAAGTTCTAACTGCATCTGTCAATATAGGAGAAAACAGAGTGAAACCTAAAAATTCAAACTGTTCCTGCAAACGAATGCTTCAACCTAGAAGAACAAAACTTGGGCATCCAAGTGGGAATGGTGTACTGATCATTACTTGAATGTATCATGAAGATTGGATGAAAAAATATATGTTGAGATTTCAGGAGACTCTAGTTTTTTTGAAAGTTTGGCAACCCCTTTCAATATAAGTGTTATTCGCCAGTCCCTGCATTAGGCTACATCAAGAGGAAACAAACCTTAGAGATAGAACGTAGAACTACTTTATTGTGTCAAGTTTCAAGAAGCTAGAGCAAACCGGGTTTGATTTAGAGTTCTAGCTGCATCTGTCAATATAGGAGAAAACAGAGTGAAACCTAGAAATTCAAACTGTTACTGCAAACGAATGCATCAACCTAGGAGAACG
Organism: Callospermophilus lateralis; assembly: GCF_048772815.1. Taxonomy (NCBI): domain Eukaryota; kingdom Metazoa; phylum Chordata; class Mammalia; order Rodentia; family Sciuridae; genus Callospermophilus; species Callospermophilus lateralis. The sequence goes on from NW_027511271.1 coordinate 10,738, forward strand.
AAACTTGGGCATCCAAGTTTGATTGGTGTACTGCTCATTACTTGAAAGTATCATTAAGGTCGGAAAAAAATATGTGTTGAGATTTCAGGAGACTCTAGTTTTTTGGCAGCCTAACAACGCCTTTCATTGAAAGTGTTATTCGCCAGTCTGTGCTGAAGGCTACATCAAGAGGAAACAAACCTTAGGGATAGAATGTAGAACTACTTTATTGTGTCAAGTTTCAAGAAGCTAGCCCAAACCGTGTATGATTTAGAGTTTGAACTACATTTGTCAATATAGGAGAAAGGAGAATGAAACCTAAATATTCAAACTGTTACTGCAAACGAATGCTTCAACGTAGGAGAAGGAAACTTGAGCATCCAAGTGGGATTGGTGTACTGATCATTATTTGAAAGTATCATGAAGATTGGATGCAAAAATATGTTTTGAGATTTCAGAAGACTCTAGTTTTGGGAAGTTTGGCAACCCCTTTCAATAAAAGTGTTATTCGCCAGTCCCTGCATTAGGCTACTTCAAGAGGAAACAAACCTTAGAGATAGAACGTAGAACTACAGTATTTTGTCAAGTTTCAAGAAGCTAGCACAAACCGTGTTTGATTTAGAGTTCGAACTGCATCTGTCAATATAGGACAAAACAGAGTGAAACCTAAAAATTTAAACTGTTCCTGCAAACGAATGCTTCAACCTAGGAGAACGAAACTTGGGCATCCAAGTTTGATTGGTGCACTGCTCATTACTTGAAAGTATCATGAAGGTCGGAAGAAAAAATATATGATGAGATTTCAGGAGACTGTAGTTTTTTGGCAGCCTAACAACGCCTTTCATTGAATGTGTTATTCGCCTGTCTCTGCTTAAGGGTACATCAAGAGGAAACAAACCTTAGGGATAGAACGTAGAACTACTTTATTGTGTCATGTTTCAAGTAGCTAGCACAAACCGTGTTTGATTTAAAGTTCTAACTGCATCTGTCAATATAGGAGAAATAAGAGTGAAACCTAAAAATTCAAACTGTTCCTGCAAACGAATGCTTCAACCTAGAAGAACAAAACTTGGGCATCCAAGTGGGAATGGTGTACTGATCATTACTTGAATGTATCCTGAAGATTGGATGAAAAAATATATGTTGAGATTTCAGGAGACTCTAGTTTTTTGAAAGTTTGGCAACCCCTTTCAATATAAGTGTTATTCGCCAGTCCCTGCATTAGGCTACATCCAGAGGAAACAAACCTTAGAGATAGAACGTAGAACTACTTTATTGTGTCAAGTTTCAAGAAGCTAGCACAAACCGTGTTTGATTTAGAGTTCTAGCTGCATCTGTCAATATAGGAGAAAACAGAGTGAAACCTAGAAATTCAAACTGTTACTGCAAACGAATGCATCAACCTAGGAGAACGAAACTTGGGCATCCAAGTTTGATTGGTGTACTGCTCATTACTTGAAAGTATCATTAAGGTCGGAAAAAAATATGTGTTGAGATTTCAGGAGACTCTAGTTTTTTGGCAGCCTAACAACGCCTTTCATTGAAAGTGTTATTCGCCAGTCTGTGCTGAAGGCTACATCAAGAGGAAACAAACCTTAGGGATAGAATGTAGAACTACTTTATTGTGTCAAGTTTCAAGAAGCTAGCCCAAACCGTGTATGATTTAGAGTTTGAACTACATTTGTCAATATAGGAGAAAGCAGAATGAAACCTAAATATTCAAACTGTTACTGCAAACGAATGCTTCAACGTAGGAGAAGGAAACTTGAGCATCCAAGTGGGATTGGTGTACTGATCATTATTTGAAAGTATCATGAAGATTGGATGCAAAAATATGTTTTGAGATTTCAGAAGACTCTAGTTTTGGGAAGTTTGGCAACCCCTTTCAATAAAAGTGTTATTCGCCAGTCCCTGCATTAGGCTACTTCAAGAGGAAACAAACCTTAGAGATAGAACGTAGAACTACAGTATTTTGTCAAGTTTCAAGAAGCTAGCACAAACCGTGTTTGATTTAGAGTTCGAACTGCATCTGTCAATATAGGACAAAACAGAGTGAAACCTAAAAATTTAAACTGTTCCTGCAAACGAATGCTTCAACCTAGGAGAACGAAACTTGGGCATCCAAGTTTGATTGGTGCACTGCTCATTACTTGAAAGTATCATGAAGGTCGGAAGAAAAAATATATGATGAGATTTCAGGAGACTGTAGTTTTTTGGCAGCCTAACAACGCCTTTCATTGAATGTGTTATTCGCCTGTCTCTGCTTAAGGGTACATCAAGAGGAAACAAACCTTAGGGATAGAACGTAGAACTACTTTATTGTGTCATGTTTCAAGTAGCTAGCACAAACCGTGTTTGATTTAAAGTTCTAACTGCATCTGTCAATATAGGAGAAATAAGAGTGAAACCTAAAAATTCAAACTGTTCCTGCAAACGAATGCTTCAACCTAGAAGAACAAAACTTGGGCATCCAAGTGGGAATGGTGTACTGATCATTACTTGAATGTATCCTGAAGATTGGATGAAAAAATATATGTTGAGATTTCAGGAGACTCTAGTTTTTTGAAAGTTTGGCAACCCCTTTCAATATAAGTGTTATTCGCCAGTCCCTGCATTAGGCTACATCCAGAGGAAACAAACCTTAGAGATAGAACGTAGAACTACTTTATTGTGTCAAGTTTCAAGAAGCTAGCACAAACCGTGTTTGATTTAGAGTTCTAGCTGCATCTGTCAATATAGGAGAAAACAGAGTGAAACCTAGAAATTCAAACTGTTACTGCAAACGAATGCATCAACCTAGGAGAACGAAACTTGGGCATCCAAGTTTGATTGGTGTACTGCTCATTACTTGAAAGTATCATTAAGGTCGGAAAAAAATATGTGTTGAGATTTCAGGAGACTCTAGTTTTTTGGCAGCCTAACAACGCCTTTCATTGAAAGTGTTATTCGCCAGTCTGTGCTGAAGGCTACATCAAGAGGAAACAAACCTTAGGGATAGAATGTAGAACTACTTTATTGTGTCAAGTTTCAAGAAGCTAGCCCAAACCGTGTATGATTTAGAGTTTGAACTACATTTGTCAATATAGGAGAAAACAGTGAAACCTAAAAATTCAAACTGTTACTGCAAACGAATGCTTCAACGAAGGAGAATGAAACTTGAGCATCCAAGTGGGATTGGTGTAATGATCATTACATGAAAGTATCATGAAGATTGGATGCAAAAATATATGTTGAGATTTCAGAAGACTCTAGTTTTGGGAAGTTTGGCAACCCCTTTCAATAAAAGTGTTATTCGCCAGTCCCTGCATTAGGCTACATCAAGAGGAAACAAACCTTAGAGATAGAACGTAGAACTACAGTATTTTGTCAAGTTTCAAGAAGCTAGCACAAACCGTGTTTGATTTAGAGTTCGAACTGCATCTGTCAATATAGGACAAAACAGAGTGAAACCTAAAAATTCAAACTGTTCCTGCAAACGAATGCTTCAACCTAGGAGAACGAAACTTGGGCATCCAAGTTTGATTGGTGCACTGCTCATTACTTGAAAGTATCATGAAGGTCGGAAGAAAAAAATATATGATGAGATTTCAGGAGACTGTAGTTTTTGGGCAGCCTAACAACGCCTTTCATTGAATGTGTTATTTGCCAGTCTCTGCTTAAGGGTACATCAAGAGGAAACAAACCTTAGGGATAGAACGTAGAACTACTTTATTGTGTCATGTTTCAAGTAGCTAGCACAAACCGTGTTTGATTTAAAGTTCTAACTGCATCTGTCAATATAGGAGAAAACAGAGTGAAACCTAAAAATTCAAACTGTTCCTGCAAACGAATGCTTCAACCTAGAAGAACAAAACTTGGGCATCCAAGTGGGAATGGTGTACTGATCATTACTTGAATGTATCATGAAGATTGGATGAAAAAATATATGTTGAGATTTCAGGAGACTCTAGTTTTTTGAAAGTTTGGCAACCCCTTTCAATATAAGTGTTATTCGCCAGTCCCTGCATTAGGCTACATCAAGAGGAAACAAACCTTAGAGATAGAACGTAGAACTACTTTATTGTGTCAAGTTTCAAGAAGCTAGCACAAACCGTGTTTGATTTAGAGTTCTAGCTGCATCTGTCAATATAGGAGAAAACAGAGTGAAACCTAGAAATTCAAACTGTTACTGCAAACGAATGCATCAACCTAGGAGAACGAAACTTGGGCATCCAAGTTTGATTGGTGTACTGCTCATTACTTGAAAGTATCATTAAGGTCGGAAAAAAATATGTGTTGAGATTTCAGGAGACTCTAGTTTTTTGGCAGCCTAACAACGCCTTTCATTGAAAGTGTTATTCGCCAGTCTGTCCTGAAGGCTACATCAAGAGGAAACAAACCTTAGGGATAGAATGTAGAACTACTTTATTGTGTCAAGTTTCAAGAAGCTAGCCCAAACCGTGTATGATTTAGAGTTTGAACTACATTTGTCAATATAGAAGAAAACAGTGAAACCTAAAAATTAAAACTGTTACTGCAAACGAATGCTTCAACGTAGGAGAATGAAACTTGAGCATCCAAGTGGGATTGCTGTACTGATCATTACTTGAAAGTATCATGAGGATTGGATGCAAAAATATATGTTTAGATTTCAGAAGACTCTAGTTTTTGGAAGTTTGGCAACCCCTTTCAATAAAAGTGTTATTCGCCAGTAACTGCATTAGGCTACATCAAGAGGAAACAAACCTTAGAGATAGAACGTAGAACTGCAGTATTTTGTCAAGTTTCATGAAGCTAGCCCAAACCGTGTTTGATTTAGAGTTCGAAATGCATCTGTCAATATAGGACAAAACAGAGTGAAACCTAAATTTCAAACTGTTCCTGCAAACGAATTCTTCAACCTAGGAGAACGAAACTTGGACATCCAAGTTTGATTGGTGCACTGCTCATTACTTGAAAGTATCATGAAGGTCGGAAGAAAAAATATATGATGAGATTTCAGGAGACTGTAGTTTTTTGGCAGCCTAACAACGGCTTTCATTGAATGTGTTATTCGCCAGTCTCTGCTTAAGGCTACATCAAGAGGAAACAAACCTTAGGGATAGAACGTAGAACTACTTTATTGTGTCATGTTTCAAGTAGCTAGCACAAACCGTGTTTGATTTAAAGTTCTAACTGCATCTGTCAATATAGGAGAAAACAGTGAAACCTAAAACTTCAAACTGTTACTGCAACCGAATGCTTCAACGGAGGAGAATGAAACTTGAGCATCCAAGTGGGATTGGTGTACTGATCATTACTTGAAAGTATCATGAAGATTGGATGCAAAAATATATGTTGAGATTTCAGAAGACTCTAGTTTTGGGAAGTTTGGCAACCCCTTTCAATAAAAGTGTTATTCGCCAGTAACTGCATTAGGCTACATCAAGAGGAAACAAACCTTAGAGATAGAACGTAGAACTAAAGTATTTTGTCAAGTTTCAAGAAGCTAGCACAAACCGTGTTTGATTTAGAGTTCGAACTGCATCTGTCAATATAGGACAAAACAGAGTGAAACCTAAAAATTCAAACTGTTCCTGCAAACGAATGCTTCAACCTAGGAGAACGAAACTTGGGCATCCAAGTTTGATTGGTGCACTGCTCATTACTTGAAAGTATCATGAAGGTCGGAAGAAAAAAATATATGATGAGATTTCAGGAGACTGTAGTTTTTGGGCAGCCTAACAACGCCTTTCATTGAATGTGTTATTCGCCAGTCTCTGCTTAAGGGTACATCAAGAGGAAACAAACCTTAGGGATAGAACGTAGAACTACTTTATTGTGTCATGTTTCAAGTAGCTTGCACAAACCGTGTTTGATTTAAAGTTCTAACTGCATCTGTCAATATAGGAGAAAACAGAGTGAAACCTAAAAATTCAAACTGTTCCTGCAAACGAATGCTTCAACCTAGAAGAACAAAACTTGGGCATCCAAGTGGGAATGGTGTACTGATCATTACTTGAATGTATCATGAAGATTGAATGAAAAAATATATGTTGAGATTTCAGGAGACTCTAGTTTTTTGAAAGTTTGGCAACCCCTTTCAATATAAGTGTTATTCGCCAGTCCCTGCATTAGGCTACATCAAGAGGAAACAAACCTTAGAGATAGAACGTAGAACTACTTTATTGTGTCAAGTTTCAAGAAGCTAGCACAAACCGTGTTTGATTTAGAGTTCTAGCTGCATCTGTCAATATAGGAGAAAACAGAGTGAAACCTAGAAATTCAAACTGTTACTGCAAACGAATGCATCAACCTAGTAGAACGAAACTTGGGCATCCAAGTTTGATTGGTGTACTGCTCATTACTTGAAAGTATCATTAAGGTCGGAAAAAAATATGTGTTGAGATTTCAGGAGACTCTAGTTTTTTGGCAGCTTAACAACGCCTTTCATTGAAAGTGTTATTCGCCAGTCTGTGCTGAAGGCTACATCAAGAGGAAACAAACCTTAAGGATAGAATGTAGAACTACTTTATTGTGTCAAGTTTCAAGAAGCTAGCCCAAACCGTGTATGATTTAGAGTTTGAACTACATTTGTCAATATAGGAGAAAGCAGAATGAAACCTAAAAATTCAAACTGTTACTGCAAACGAATGCTTCAACGTAGGAGAATGAAACTTGAGCATCCAAGTGGGATTGGTGTACTGATCATTACTCGAAAGTATCATGAAGATTGGATAAAAAAATATATGTTGAGATTTCAGAAGACTCTAGTTTTGGGAAGTTTGGCAACCCCTTTCAATAAAAGTGTTATTCGCCAGTCCCTGCATTAGGCTACTTCAAGAGGAAACAAACCTTAGAGATAGAACGTAGAACTACAGTATTTTGTCAAGTTTCAAGAATCTAGCACAAACCGTGTTTGATTTAGAGTTCGAACTGCATCTGTCAATATAGGACAAAACAGAGTGAAACCTAAAAATTTAAACTGTTCCTGCAAACGAATGCTTCAACCTAGGAGAACGAAACTTGGGCATCCAAGTTTGATTGGTGCACTGCTCATTACTTGAAAGTATCATGAAGGTCGGAAGAAAAAATATATGATGAGATTTCAGGAGACTGTAGTTTTTTGGCAGCCTAACAACGCCTTTCATTGAATGTGTTATTCGCCAGTCTCTGCTTAAGGGTACATCAAGAGGAAACAAACTTAGGGATAGAACGTAGAACTACTTTATTGTGTCATGTTTCAAGTAGCTAGCACAAACCGTGTTTGATTTAAAGTTCTAACTGCATCTGTCAATATAGGAGAAAACAGAGTGAAACCTAAAAATTCAAACTGTTCCTGCAAACGAATGCTTCAACCTAGAAGAACAAAACTTGGGCATCCAAGTGGGAATGGTGTACTGATCATTACTTGAATGTATCATGAAGATTGGATGAAAATATATGTTGAGATTTCAGGAGACTCTAGTTTTTTAAAAGTTTGGCAACCCCTTTCAATATAAGTGTTATTCGCTAGTCCCTGCATTAGGCTACATCAAGAGGACACAAACCTTAGAGATAGAACGTAGAACTACTTTATTGTTCAAGTTTCAAGAAGCTAGCACAAACCGTGTTTGATTTAGAGTTCTAGCTGCATCTGTCAATATAGGAGAAAACAGAGTGAAACCTAGAAATTCAAACTGTTACTGCAAACGAATGCATCAACCTAGGAGAACGAAACTTGGGCATCCAAGTTTGATTGGTGTACTGCTCATTACTTGAAAGTATCATTAAGGTCGAAAAAAATTATGTGTTGAGATTTCAGGAGACTCTAGTTTTTTGGCAGCCTAACAACGCCTTTCATTGAAAGTGTTATTCGCCAGTCTGTGCTGAAGGCTACATCAAGAGGAAAAAACCTTAGGGATAGAATGTAGAACTACTTTATTGTGTCAAGTTTCAAGAAGCTAGCCCAAACCGTGTATGATTTAGAGTTTGAACTACATTTGGTCAATATAGGAGAAAGCAGAATGAAACCTAAAAATTCAAACTGTTACTGCAAACGAATGCTTCAACGTAGGAGAAGGAAACTTGAGCATCCAAGTGGGATTGGTGTACTGATCATTACTCGAAAGTATCATGAAGATTGGATAAAAAAATATATGTTGAGATTTCAGAAGACTCTAGTTTTGGGAAGTTTGGCAACCCCTTTCAATAAAAGTGTTATTCGCCAGTCCCTGCATTAGGCTACTTCAAGAGGAAACAAACCTTAGAGATAGAACGTAGAACTACAGTATTTTGTCAAGTTTCAAGAAGCTAGCACAAACCGTGTTTGATTTAGAGTTCGAACTGCATCTGTCAATATAGGACAAAACAGAGTGAAACCTAAAAATTCAAACTGTTCCTGCAAACGAATGCTTCAACCTAGGAGAACGAAACTTGGGCATCCAAGTTTGATTGGTGCACTGCTCATTACTTGAAAGTATCATGAAGGTCGGAAGAAAAAATATATGATGAGATTTCAGGAGACTGTAGTTTTTTGGCAGCCTAACAACGCCTTTCATTGAATGTGTTATTCGCCAGTCTCTGCTTAAGGCTACATCAAGAGGAAACAAACCTTAGGGATAGAACGTAGAACTACTTTATTGTGTCATGTTTCAAGTAGCTAGCACAAACCGTGTTTGATTTAAAGTTCTAACTGCATCTGTCAATATAGGAGAAAACAGAGTGAAACCTAAAAATTCAAACTGTTCCTGCAAACGAATGCTTCAACCTAGAAGAACAAAACTTGGGCATCCAAGTGGCAATGGTGTACTTATCATTACTTGAATGTATCATGAAGATTGGATGAAAAAATATATGTTGAGATTTCAGGAGACTCTAGTTTTTTGAAATTTTGGCACCCCTTTCAATATAAGTGTTATTCGCCAGTCCCTGCATTAGGCTACATCAAGAGGAAACAAACCTTAGAGATAGAACGTAGAACTACTTTATTGTGTCAAGTTTCAAGAAGCTAGCACAAACCGTGTTTGATTTAGAGTTCTAGCTGCATCTGTCAATATAGGAGAAAACAGAGTGAAACCTAGAAATTCAAACTGTTACTGCAAACGAATGCATCAACCTAGGAGAACGAAACTTGGGCATCCAAGTTTGATTGGTGTACTGCTCATTACTTGAAAGTATCATTAAGGTCGGAAAAAAATATGTGTTGAGATTTCAGGAGACTCTAGTTTTTTGGCAGCCTAACAACGCCTTTCATTGAAAGTGTTATTCGCCAGTCTGTGCTGAAGGCTACATCAAGAGGAAACAAACCTTAGGGATAGAATGTAGAACTACTTTATTGTGTCAAGTTTCAAGAAGCTAGCCCAAACCGTGTATGATTTAGAGTTTGAACTACATTTGTCAATATAGGAGAAAGCAGAATGAAACCTAAAAATTCAATCTGTTACTGCAAACGAATGCTTCAACGTAGGAGAATGAAACTTGAGCATCCAAGTGGGATTGCTGTACTGATCATTACTCGAAAGTATCATGAAGATTGGATAAAAAAATATATGTTGAGATTTCAGAAGACTCTAGTTTTGGGAAGTTTGGCAACCCCTTTCAATAAAAGTGTTATTCGCCAGTCCCTGCATTAGGCTACATCAAGAGGAAACAAACCTTAGAGATAGAACGTAGAACTACAGTATTTTGTCAAGTTTCAAGAAGCTAGCACAAACCGGGTTTGATTCAGAGTTCGAACTGCATCTGTCAATATAGGACAAAACAGAGTGAAATCTAAAAATTCAAACTGTTCCTGCAAACGAATGCTTCAACCTAGGAGAACGAAACTTGGGCATCCAAGTTTGATTGGTGCACTGCTCATTACGTGAAAGTATCAGGAAGGTCGGAAGAAAAAATATATGATGAGATTTCAGGAGACTGTAGTTTTTTGGCAGCCTAACAACGCCTTTCATTGAATGTGTTATTCGCCAGTCTCTGCTTAAGGCTACATCAAGAGGAAACAAACCTTAGGGATAGAACGTAGAACTACTTTATTGTGTCATGTTTCAAGTAGCTAGCACAAACCGTGTTTGATTTAAAGTTCTAACTGCATCTGTCAATATAGGAGAAAACAGAGTGAAACCTAAAAATTCAAACTGTTCCTGCAAACGAATGCTTCAACCTAGAAGAACAAAACTTGGGCATCCAAGTGGGAATGGTGTACTGATCATTACTTGAATGTATCATGAATATTGGATGAAAAAATATATGTTGAGATTTCAGGAGACTCTAGTTTTTTGAAAGTTTGGCAACCCCTTTCAATATAAGTGTTATTCGCCAGTCCCTGCATTAGGCTACATCAAGAGGAAACAAACCTTAGAGATAGAACGTAGAACTACTTTATTGTGTCAAGTTCCAAGAAGCTAGAGCAAACCGTGTTTGATTTAGAGTTCTAGCTGCATCTGTCAATATAGGAGAAAACAGAGTGAAACCTAGAAATTCAAACTGTTACTGCAAACGAATGCATCAACCTAGGAGAACGAAACTTGGGCATCCAAGTTTGATTGGTGTACTGCTCATTACTTGAAAGTATCATTAAGGTCGGAAAAAAATATGTGTTGAGATTTCAGGAGACTCTAGTTTTTTGGCAGCCTAACAACGCCTTTCATTGAAAGTGTTATTCGCCAGTCTGTGCTGAAGGCTACATCAAGAGGAAACAAACCTTAGGGATAGAATGTAGAACTACTTTATTGTGTCAAGTTTCAAGAAGCTAGCCCAAACCGTGTATGATTTAGAGTTTGAACTACATTTGTCAATATAGGAGAAAGCAGAATGAAACCTAAAAATTCAATCTGTTACTGCAAACGAATGCTTCAACGTAGGAGAATGAAACTTGAGCATCCAAGTGGGATTGGTGTACTGATCATTACTCGAAAGTATCATGAAGATTGGATAAAAAAATATATGTTGAGATTTCAGAAGACTCTAGTTTTGGGAAGTTTGGCAACCCCTTTCAATAAAAGTGTTATTCGCCAGTCCCTGCATTAGGCTACATCAAGAGGAAACAAACCTTAGAGATAGAACGTAGAACTACAGTATTTTGTCAAGTTTCAAGAAGCTAGCACAAACCGTGTTTGATTGAGAGTTCGAACTGCATCTGTCAATATAGGACAAAACAGAGTGAAACCTAAAAATTCAAACTGTTCCTGCAAACGAATGCTTCAACCTAGGAGAATGAAACTTGGGCATCCAAGTTTGATTGGTGCACTGCTCATTACTTGAAAGTATCATGAAGGTCGGAAGAAAAAAATATATGATGAGATTTCAGGAGACTGTAGTTTTTGGGCAGCCTAACAACGCCTTTCATTGAATGTGTTATTCGCCAGTCTCTGCTTAAGGGTACATCAAGAGGAAACAAACCTTAGGGATAGAACGTAGAACTACTTTATTGTGTCATGTTTCAAGTAGCTAGCACAAACCGTGTTTGATTTAAAGTTCTAACTGCATCTGTCAATATAGGAGAAAACAGAGTGAAACCTAAAAATTCAAACTGTTCCGGCAAACGAATGCTTCAACCTAGAAGAAAAAAACTTGGGCATCCAAGTGGGAATGGTGTACTGATCATTACTTGAATGTATCATGAAGATTGGATGAAAAAATATATGTTGAGATTTCAGGAGACTCTAGTTTTTTAAAGTTTGGCAACCCCTTTCAATATAAGTGTTATTCGCCAGTCCGTGCATTAGGCTACATCAAGAGGACACAAACCTTAGAGATAGAACGTAGAACTACTTTATTGTGTCAAGTTTCAAGAAGCTAGCACAAACCGTGTTTGATTTAGAGTTCTAGCTGCATCTGTCAATATAGGAGAAAACAGAGTGAAACCTAGAAATTCAAACTGTTACTGCAAACGAATGCATCAACCTAGGAGAACGAAACTTGGGCATCCAAGTTTGATTGGTGTACTGCTCATTACTTGAAAGTATCATTAAGGTCGAAAAAAATTATGTGTTGAGATTTCAGGAGACTCTAGTTTTTTGGCAGCCTAACAACGCCTTTCATTGAAAGTGTTATTCGCCAGTCTGTGCTGAAGGCTACATCAAGAGGAAACAAACCTTAGGGATAGAATGTAGAACTACTTTATTGTGTCAAGTTTCAAGAAGCTAGCCCAAACCGTGTATGATTTAGAGTTTGAACTACATTTGTCAATATAGGAGAAAGCAGAATGAAACCTAAAAATTCAAACTGTTACTGCAAACGAATGCTTCAACGTAGGAGAATGAAACTTGAGCATCCAAGTGGGATTGGTGTACTGATCATTACTCGAAAGTATCATGAAGATTGGATAAAAAAAATATGTTGAGATTTCAGAAGACTCTAGTTTTGGGAAGTTTGGCAACACCTTTCAATAAAAGTGTTGTTCGCCAGTCCCTGCATTAGGCTACTTCAAGAGGAAACAAACCTTAGAGATAGAACGTAGAACTACAGTATTTTGTCAAGTTTCAAGAAGCTAGCACAAACCGTGTTTGATTTAGAGTTCGAACTGCATCTGTCAATATAGGACAAAACAGAGTGAAACCTAAAAATTCAAACTGTTCCTGCAAACGAATGCTTCAACCTAGGAGAACGAAACTTGGGCATCCAAGTTTGATTGGTGCACTGCTCATTACTTGAAAGTATCATGAAGGTCGGAAGAAAAAATATATGATGAGATTTCAGGAGACTGTAGTTTTTTGGCAGCCTAACAACGCCTTTCATTGAATGTGTTATTCGCCAGTCTCTGCTTAAGGCTACATCAAGAGGAAACAAACCTTAGGGATAGAACGTAGAACTACTTTACTGTGTCATGTTTCAAGTAGCTAGCACAAACCGTGTTTGATTTAAAGTTCTAACTGAATCTGTCAATATAGGAGAAAACAGAGTGAAACCTAAAAATTCAAACTGTTCCTGCAAACGAATGTTTCAACCTAGAAGAACAAAACTTGGGCATCCAAGTGGGAATGGTGTACTGATCATTACTTGAATGTATCATGAAGATTGGATGAAAAAATATATGTTGAGATTTCAGGAGACTCTAGTTTTTTGAAATTTTGGCAACCCCTTTCAATATAAGTGTTATTCGCCAGTCCCTGCATTAGGCTACATCAAGAGGACACAAACCTTAGAGATAGAACGTAGAACTACTTTATTGTGTCAAGTTTCAAGAAGCTAGCACAAACCGTGTTTGATTTAGAGTTCTAGCTGCATCTGTCAATATAGGAGAAAACAGAGTGAAACCTAGAAATTCAAACTGTTACTGCAAACGAATGCATCAACCTAGGAGAACGAAACTTGGGCATCCAAGTTTGATTGGTGTACTGCTCATTACTTGAAAGTATCATTAAGGTCGGAAAAAAATATGTGTTGAGATTTCAGGAGACTCTAGTTTTTTGGCAGCCTAACAACGCCTTTCATTGAAAGTGTTATTCGCCAGTCTGTGCTGAAGGCTACATCAAGAGGAAACAAACCTTAGGGATAGAATGTAGAACTACTTTATTGTGTCAAGTTTCAAGAAGCTAGCCCAAACCGTGTATGATTTAGAGTTTGAACTACATTCTTCAATATAGAGGAAAACAGTGAAACCTAAAAATTAAAACTGTTACTGCAAACGAATGCTTCAATGTAGGAGAATGAAACTTGAGCATCCAAGTGGGATTGGTGTACTGATCATTATTTGAAAGTATCATGAAGATTGGATGCAAAAATATGTGTTGAGATTTCAGAAGACTCTAGTTTTTGGAAGTTTGGCAACCATTTTCAATAAAAGTATTATTCGCCAGTAGCTGCATTAGGCTACATCAAGAGGAAACAAACCTTAGAGATAGAACGTAGAACTACAGTATTTTGTCAAGTTTCAAGAAGCTAGCACAAACCGTGTTTGATTTAGAGTTCGAACTGCATCTGTCAATATAGGACAAAACAGAGTGAAATCTAAAAATTTAAACTGTTCCTGCAAACGAATGCTTCAACCTAGGAGAACGAAACTTGGGCATCCAAGTTTGATTGGTGCACTGCTCATTACTTGAAAGTATCATGAAGGTCGGAAGAAAAAATATATGATGAGATTTCAGGAGACTGTAGTTTTTTGGCAGCCTAACAACGCCTTTCATTGAATGTGTTATTCGCCAGTCTCTGCTTAAGGGTACATCAAGAGGAAACAAACCTTAGGGATAGAACGTAGAACTACTTTATTGTGTCATGTTTCAAGTAGCTAGCACAAACCGTGTTTGATTTAAAGTTCTAACTGCATCTGTCAATATAGGTGAAAACAGAGTGAAACCTAAAAATTCAAACTGTTCCTGCAAACGAATGCTTCAACCTAGAAGAACAAAACTTGGGCATCCAAGTGGGAATGGTGTACTGATCATTACTTGAATGTATCATGAATATTGGATGAAAAAATATATGTTGAGATTTCAGGAGACTCTAGTTTTTTGAAAGTTTGGCAACCCCTTTCAATATAAGTGTTATTCGCCAGTCCCTGCATTAGGCTACATCAAGAGGAAACAAACCTTAGAGATAGAACGTAGAACTACTTTATTGTGTCAAGTTCCAAGAAGCTAGAGCAAACCGTGTTTGATTTAGAGTTCTAGCTGCATCTGTCAATATAGGAGAAAACAGAGTGAAACCTAGAAATTCAAACTGTTACTGCAAACGAATGCATCAACCTAGGAGAACGAAACTTGGGCATCCAAGTTTGATTGGTGTACTGCTCATTACTTGAAAGTATCATTAAGGTCGGAAAAAAATATGTGTTGAGATTTCAGGAGACTCTAGTTTTTTGGCAGCCTAACAACGCCTTTCATTGAAAGTGTTATTCGCCAGTCTGTGCTGAAGGCTACATCAAGAGGAAACAAACCTTAGGGATAGAATGTAGAACTACTTTATTGTGTCAAGTTTCAAGAAGCTAGCCCAAACCGTGTATGATTTAGAGTTTGAACTACATTTGTCAATATAGGAGAAAGCAGAATGAAACCTAAAAATTCAATCTGTTACTGCAAACGAATGCTTCAACGTAGGAGAATGAAACTTGAGCATCCAAGTGGGATTGGTGTACTGATCATTACTCGAAAGTATCATGAAGATTGGATAAAAAAATATATGTTGAGATTTCAGAAGACTCTAGTTTTGGGAAGTTTGGCAACCCCTTTCAATAAAAGTGTTATTCGCCAGTCCCTGCATTAGGCTACATCAAGAGGAAACAAACCTTAGAGATAGAACGTAGAACTACAGTATTTTGTCAAGTTTCAAGAAGCTAGCACAAACCGTGTTTGATTGAGAGTTCGAACTGCATCTGTCAATATAGGACAAAACAGAGTGAAACCTAAAAATTCAAACTGTTCCTGCAAACGAATGCTTCAACCTAGGAGAATGAAACTTGGGCATCCAAGTTTGATTGGTGCACTGCTCATTACTTGAAAGTATCATGAAGGTCGGAAGAAAAAAATATATGATGAGATTTCAGGAGACTGTAGTTTTTGGGCAGCCTAACAACGCCTTTCATTGAATGTGTTATTCGCCAGTCTCTGCTTAAGGGTACATCAAGAGGAAACAAACCTTAGGGATAGAACGTAGAACTACTTTATTGTGTCATGTTTCAAGTAGCTAGCACAAACCGTGTTTGATTTAAAGTTCTAACTGCATCTGTCAATATAGGAGAAAACAGAGTGAAACCTAAAAATTCAAACTGTTCCGGCAAACGAATGCTTCAACCTAGAAGAACAAAACTTGGGCATCCAAGTGGGAATGGTGTACTGATCATTACTTGAATGTATCATGAAGATTGGATGAAAAAATATATGTTGAGATTTCAGGAGACTCTAGTTTTTTAAAGTTTGGCAACCCCTTTCAATATAAGTGTTATTCGCCAGTCCGTGCATTAGGCTACATCAAGAGGACACAAACCTTAGAGATAGAACGTAGAACTACTTTATTGTGTCAAGTTTCAAGAAGCTAGCACAAACCGTGTTTGATTTAGAGTTCTAGCTGCATCTGTCAATATAGGAGAAAACAGAGTGAAACCTAGAAATTCAAACTGTTACTGCAAACGAATGCATCAACCTAGGAGAACGAAACTTGGGCATCCAAGTTTGATTGGTGTACTGCTCATTACTTGAAAGTATCATTAAG
>NW_027511272.1:0-26790 GCF_048772815.1 Callospermophilus lateralis
CATAGAGATAGAACTTAGAACTATTTCATTTTGTCAAGTTTCACGCAGCTAGCACAAACCGTGTTTGACTCAGAGTTTAAAACACATCTATCTATATAGCAGAAAACAGAGTGAAACCTAAAAATTCAAAGTGTTACTGGAAACGAACGCATGAACCTAGAAGAGTGAAAGTTGGGCAGTCAAGTGGGATTAGTGAACTGATCATTACCACCAAATATCATCAAGTTTTGGTGAAAAAATGTTTGCTGAGATTTCAGCAAACTAGTAGTTTTTTGGACGCTTGGCAACCCCTTTCAAACGAAAGTGTTTTTCGCCAGTCTCTGCATGGGGTACTTCAAGAGGAAACAAACCATAGAGATAGAACTTAGAACTACATCATTTGGTCAAGTTTCAAGGAGCTAGCACAAACCGTGTTTGATTTAGAATTCCAAACACATCTATCTATATAGCAGAAAACAGAGTGAAACCTAAAAATTCAAAGTGTTACTGGAAACGAACGCTTGAACCTAGAAGAGTGAAAGTTGGGCAGCCAAGTGGGATTAGAGAACTGATCATTACCACCAAGTATCATCAAGTTTTGGTGAAAAAATGTTTGCTGAGATTTCAGCAAACTAGTAGTTTTTTGGACGCTTGGCAACCCCTTTCAAACGAAAGTGTTTTTCGCCAGTCTCTGCATGGGGTACTTCAAGAGGAAACAAACCATAGAGATAGAACTTAGAACTACTTCATTTGGTCAAGTTTCAAGGAGCTAGCACAAACCGTGTTTGATTTAGAATTCCAAACACATCTATCTATATAGCAGAAAACAGAGTGAAACCTAAAAATTCAAAATGTTACTGGAAACGAACGCTTGAACCTAGAAGAGTGAAAGTTTGGCAGCCAAGTGGGATTAGTGAACTGATCATTTCCACCAAGTATCATCAAGTTTTGGTGAAAAACTGTTTGCTGAGATTTCAGCAAACTAGTAGTTTTTTGGACGCTTGGCAACCCCTTTCAAACGAAAGTGTTTTTCGCCAGTCTCTGCATGGGGTACTTCAAGAGGAAACAAACCATAGAGATAGAACTTAGAACTACTTCATTTGGTCAAGTTTCAAGGAGCTAGCACAAACCGTGTTTGATTCAGAGTTTCAAACACATCTATCTATATAGCAGAAAACAGAGTGAAACCTAAAAATTCAAAGTGTTACTGGAAACGAACGCTTGAACCTAGAAGAGTGAAAGTTGGGCAGCCAAGTGAGATAAGTGAACTGATCATTACCACCAAGTATCATCAAGATTTGGTGAAAAAATGTTTGCTGAGATTTCAGCAAACTAGTAGTTTTTTGGAAGCTTGGCAACCCCTTTCAAACGAAAGTGTTTTTCGCCAGTCTCTGCATGGGGTACTTCAAGAGGAAACAAACCATAGAGATAGAACTTAGAACTACTTCATTTGGTCAAGTTTCAAGGAGCTAGCACAAACCGTGTTTGATTCAGAGTTTCAAACACATCTATCTATATAGCAGAAAACAGAGTGAAACCTAAAAATTCAAAGTGTTACTGGAAACGAACGCTTGAACCTAGAAGAGTGAAAGTTGGGCAGCCAAGTGAGATTAGTGAACTGATCATTACCACCAAGTATCATCAAGATTTGGTGAAAAAATGTTTGCTGAGATTTCAGCAAACTAGTAGTTTTTTGGAAGCTTGGCAACCCCTTTCAAACGAAAGTGTTTTGCGCCAGTCTCTGCATGGGGTACTTCAAGAGGAAACAAACCATAGAGATAGAACTTAGAACTATTTCATTTTGTCAAGTTTCACGCAGCTAGCACAAACCGTGTTTGACTCAGAGTTTAAAACACATCTATCTATATAGCAGAAAACAGAGTGAAACCTAAAAATTCAAAGTGTTACTGGAAACGAACGCATGAACCTAGAAGAGTGAAAGTTGGGCAGTCAAGTGGGATTAGTGAACTGATCATTACCACCAAATATCATCAAGTTTTGGTGAAAAAATGTTTGCTGAGATTTCAGCAAACTAGTAGTTTTTTGGACGCTTGGCAACCCCTTTCAAACGAAAGTGTTTTTCGCCAGTCTCTGCATGGGGTACTTCAAGAGGAAACAAACCATAGAGATAGAACTTAGAACTACATCATTTGGTCAAGTTTCAAGGAGCTAGCACAAACCGTGTTTGATTTAGAATTCCAAACACATCTATCTATATAGCAGAAAACAGAGTGAAACCTAAAAATTCAAAGTGTTACTGGAAACGAACGCTTGAACCTAGAAGAGTGAAAGTTGGGCAGCCAAGTGGGATTAGAGAACTGATCATTACCACCAAGTATCATCAAGTTTTGGTGAAAAAATGTTTGCTGAGATTTCAGCAAACTAGTAGTTTTTTGGACGCTTGGCAACCCCTTTCAAACGAAAGTGTTTTTCGCCAGTCTCTGCATGGGGTACTTCAAGAGGAAACAAACCATAGAGATAGAACTTAGAACTACTTCATTTGGTCAAGTTTCAAGGAGCTAGCACAAACCGTGTTTGATTTAGAATTCCAAACACATCTATCTATATAGCAGAAAACAGAGTGAAACCTAAAAATTCAAAATGTTACTGGAAACGAACGCTTGAACCTAGAAGAGTGAAAGTTGGGCAGCCAAGTGGGATTAGTGAACTGATCATTTCCACCAAGTATCATCAAGTTTTGGTGAAAAAATGTTTGCTGAGATTTCAGCAAACTAGTAGTTTTTTGGACGCTTGGCAACCCCTTTCAAACGAAAGTGTTTTTCGCCAGTCTCTGCATGGGGTACTTCAAGAGGAAACAAACCATAGAGATAGAACTTAGAACTACTTCATTTGGTCAAGTTTCAAGGAGCTAGCACAAACCGTGTTTGATTCAGAGTTTCAAACACATCTATCTATATAGCAGAAGACAGAGTGAAACCTAAAAATTCAAAGTGTTACTGGAAACGAACGCTTGAACCTAGAAGAGTGAAAGTTGGGCAGCCAAGTGAGATAAGTGAACTGATCATTACCACCAAGTATCATCAAGATTTGGTGAAAAAATGTTTGCTGAGATTTCAGCAAACTAGTAGTTTTTTGGAAGCTTGGCAACCCCTTTCAAACGAAAGTGTTTTTCGCCAGTCTCTGCATGGGGTACTTCAAGAGGAAACAAACCATAGAGATAGAACTTAGAACTACTTCATTTGGTCAAGTTTCAAGGAGCTAGCACAAACCGTGTTTGATTCAGAGTTTCAAACACATCTATCTATATAGCAGAAAACAGAGTGAAACCTAAAAATTCAAAGTGTTACTGGAAACGAACGCTTGAACCTAGAAGAGTGAAAGTTGGGCAGCCAAGTGAGATTAGTGAACTGATCATTACCACCAAGTATCATCAAGATTTGGTGAAAAAATGTTTGCTGAGATTTCAGCAAACTAGTAGTTTTTTGGAAGCTTGGCAACCCCTTTCAAACGAAAGTGTTTTGCGCCAGTCTCTGCATGGGGTACTTCAAGAGGAAACAAACCATAGAGATAGAACTTAGAACTATTTCATTTTGTCAAGTTTCACGCAGCTAGGACAAACCGTGTTTGACTCAGAGTTTCAAACACATCTATCTATATAGCAGAAAACAGAGTGAAACCTAAAAATTCAAAGTGTTACTGAAAACGAACGCTTGAACCTAGAAGAGTGAAAGTTGGGCAGTCAAGTGGGATTAGTGAACTGATCATTACCACCAAATATCATCAAGTTTTGGTGAAAAAATGTTTGCTGAGATTTCAGCAAACTAGTAGTTTTTTGGACGCTTGGCAACCCCTTTCAAACGAAAGTGTTTTTCGCCAGTCTCTGCATGGGGTACTTCAAGAGGAAACAAACCATAGAGATAGAACTTAGAACTACATCATTTGGTCAAGTTTCAAGGAGCTAGCACAAACCGTGTTTGATTTAGAATTCCAAACACATCTATCTATATAGCAGAAAACAGAGTGAAACCTAAAAATTCAAAGTGTTACTGGAAACGAACGCTTGAACCTAGAAGAGTGAAAGTTGGGCAGCCAAGTGGGATTAGAGAACTGATCATTACCACCAAGTATCATCAAGTTTTGGTGAAAAAATGTTTGCTGAGATTTCAGCAAACTAGTAGTTTTTTGGACGCTTGGCAACCCCTTTCAAACGAAAGTGTTTTTCGCCAGTCTCTGCATGGGGTACTTCAAGAGGAAACAAACCATAGAGATAGAACTTAGAACTACTTCATTTGGTCAAGTTTCAAGGAGCTAGCACAAACCGTGTTTGATTTAGAATTCCAAACACATCTATCTATATAGCAGAAAACAGAGTGAAACCTAAAAATTCAAAATGTTACTGGAAACGAACGCTTGAACCTAGAAGAGTGAAAGTTGGGCAGCCAAGTGGGATTAGTGAACTGATCATTTCCACCAAGTATCATCAAGTTTTGGTGAAAAACTGTTTGCTGAGATTTCAGCAAACTAGTAGTTTTTTGGACGCTTGGCAACCCCTTTCAAACGAAAGTGTTTTTCACCAGTCTCTGCATGGGGTACTTCAAGAGGAAACAAACCATAGAGATAGAACTTAGAACTACTTCATTTGGTCAAGTTTCAAGGAGCTAGCACAAACCGTGTTTGATTCAGAGTTTCAAACACATCTATCTATATAGCAGAAAACAGAGTGAAACCTAAAAATTCAAAGTGTTACTGGAAACGAACGCTTGAACCTGGAAGAGTGAAAGTTGGGCAGCCAAGTGAGATAAGTGAACTGATCATTACCACCAAGTATCATCAAGATTTGGTGAAAAAATGTTTGCTGAGATTTCAGCAAACTAGTAGTTTTTTGGAAGCTTGGCAACCCCTTTCAAACGAAAGTGTTTTTCGCCAGTCTCTGCATGGGGTACTTCAAGAGGAAACAAACCATAGAGATAAAACTTAGAACTATTTCATTTTGTCAAGTTTCACGCAGCTAGCACAAACCGTGTTTGACTTAGAGTTTCAAACACATCTATCTATATAGCAGAAAACAGAGTGAAACCTAAAAATTCAAAGTGTTACTGGAAACGAACGCTTGAACCTAGAAGAGTGAAAGTTGGGCAGCCAAGTGGGATTAGTGAACTGATCATTACCACCAAGTAACATCAAGTTTTGGTGAAAAAATGTTTGCTGAGATTTCAGCAAACTAGTAGTTTTTTGGACGCTTGGCAACCCCTTTCAAACGAAAGTGTTTTTCGCCAGTCTCTGCATGGGGGACTTCAAGAGGAAACAAACCATAGAGATAGAACTTAGAACTACATCATTTGGTCAAGTTTCAAGGAGCTAGGACAAACCGTGTTTGATTTAGAATTCCAAACATATCTATCTATATAGCAGAAAACAGAGTGAAACCTAAAAATT
The DNA here is from genome assembly GCF_048772815.1 of Callospermophilus lateralis. Taxonomy (NCBI): domain Eukaryota; kingdom Metazoa; phylum Chordata; class Mammalia; order Rodentia; family Sciuridae; genus Callospermophilus; species Callospermophilus lateralis. Next base: position 5,377 of record NW_027511272.1, read on the forward strand.
CAAAGTGTTATTGGAAACGAACGCTTGAACCTAGAAGAGTGAAAGTTGGGCAGCCAAGTGGGATTAGTGAACTGATCATTACCACCAAGTATCATCAAGTTTTGGTGAAAAAATGTTTGCTGAGATTTCAGCAAACTAGTAGTTTTTTGGACGCTTGGCAACCCCTTTCAAACGAAAGTGTTTTTCGCCAGTCTCTGCATGGGGTACTTCAAGAGGAAACAAACCATAGAGATAGAACTTAGAACTACTTCATTTGGTCAAGTTTCAAGGAGCTAGCACAAACCGTGTTTGATTTAGAATTCCAAACACATCTATCTATATAGCAGAAAACAGAGTGAAACCTAAAAATTCAAAATGTTACTGGAAACGAACGCTTGAACCTAGAAGAGTGAAAGTTGGGCAGCCAAGTGGGATTAGTGAACTGATCATTACCACCAAGTATCATCAAGTTTTGGTGAAAAACTGTTTGCTGAGATTTCAGCAAACTAGTAGTTTTTTGGACGCTTGGCAACCCCTTTCAAACGAAAGTGTTTTTCGCCAGTCTCTGCATGGGGTACTTCAAGAGGAAACAAACCATAGAGATAGAACTTAGAACTACTTCATTTGGTCAAGTTTCAAGGAGCTAGCACAAACCGTGTTTGATTCAGAGTTTCAAACACATCTATCTATATAGCAGAAAACAGAGTGAAACCTAAAAATTCAAAGTGTTACTGGAAACGAACGCTTGAACCTAGAAGAGTGAAAGTTGGGCAGCCAAGTGAGATTAGTGAACTGATCATTACCACCAAGTATCATCAAGATTTGGTGAAAAAATGTTTGCTGAGATTTCAGCAAACTAGTAGTTTTTTGGAAGCTTGGCAACCCCTTTCAAACGAAAGTGTTTTGCGCCAGTCTCTGCATGGGGTACTTCAAGAGGAAACAAACCATAGAGATAGAACTTAGAACTATTTCATTTTGTCAAGTTTCACGCAGCTAGCACAAACCGTGTTTGACTTAGAGTTTCAAACACATCTATCTATATAGCAGAAAACAGAGTGAAACCTAAAAATTCAAAGTGTTACTGGAAACGAACGCTTGAACCTAGAAGAGTGAAAGTTGGGCAGCCAAGTGGGATTAGTGAACTGATCATTACCACCAAGTATCATCAATTTTGGTGAAAAAATGTTTGCTGAGATTTCAGCAAACTAGTAGTTTTTTGGACGCTTGGCAACCCCTTTCAAACGAAAGTGTTTTTCGCCAGTCTCTGCATGGGGTACTTCAAGAGGAAACAAACCATAGAGATAGAACTTAGAACTACATCATTTGGTCAAGTTTCAAGGAGCTAGCACAAACCGTGTTTGATTTAGAATTCCAAACACATCTATCTATATAGCAGAAAACAGAGTGAAACCTAAAAATTCAAAGTGTTACTGGAAACGAACGCTTGAACCTAGAAGAGTGAAAGTTGGGCAGCCAAGTGGGATTAGTGAACTGATCATTACCACCAAGTATCATCAAGTTTTGGTGAAAAAATGTTTGCTGAGATTTCAGCAAACTAGTAGTTTTTTGGACGCTTGGCAACCCCTTTCAAACGAAAGTGTTTTTCGCCAGTCTCTGCATGGGGTACTTCAAGAGGAAACAAACCATAGAGATAGAACTTAGAACTACTTCATTTGGTCAAGTTTCAAGGAGCTAGCACAAACCGTGTTTGATTCAGAGTTTCAAACACATCTATCTATATAGCAGAAAACAGAGTGAAACCTAAAAATTCAAAGTGTTACTGGAAACGAACGCTTGAACCTAGAAGAGTGAAAGTTGGGCAGCCAAGTGAGATAAGTGAACTGATCATTACCACCAAGTATCATCAAGATTTGGTGAAAAAATGTTTGCTGAGATTTCAGCAAACTAGTAGTTTTTTGGAAGCTTGGCAACCCCTTTCAAACGAAAGTGTTTTTCGCCAGTCTCTGCATGGGGTACTTCAAGAGGAAACAAACCATAGAGATAGAACTTAGAACTACTTCATTTGGTCAAGTTTCAAGGAGCTAGCACAAACCGTGTTTGATTCAGAGTTTCAAACACATCTATCTATATAGCAGAAAACAGAGTGAAACCTAAAAATTCAAAGTGTTACTGGAAACGAACGCTTGAACCTAGAAGAGTGAAAGTTGGGCAGCCAAGTGAGATTAGTGAACTGATCATTACCACCAAGTATCATCAAGATTTGGTGAAAAAATGTTTGCTGAGATTTCAGCAAACTAGTAGTTTTTTGGAAGCTTGGCAACCCCTTTCAAACGAAAGTGTTTTGCGCCAGTCTCTGCATGGGGTACTTCAAGAGGAAACAAACCATAGAGATAGAACTTAGAACTATTTCATTTTGTCAAGTTTCACGCAGCTAGCACAAACCGTGTTTGACTCAGAGTTTCAAACACATCTATCTATATAGCAGAAAACAGAGTGAAACCTAAAAATTCAAAGTGTTACTGAAAACGAACGCTTGAACCTAGAAGAGTGAAAGTTGGGCAGTCAAGTGGGATTAGTGAACTGATCATTACCACCAAATATCATCAAGTTTTGGTGAAAAAATGTTTGCTGAGATTTCAGCAAACTAGTAGTTTTTTGGACGCTTGGCAACCCCTTTCAAACGAAAGTGTTTTTCGCCAGTCTCTGCATGGGGTACTTCAAGAGGAAACAAACCATAGAGATTGAACTTAGAACTACATCATTTGGTCAAGTTTCAAGGAGCTAGCACAAACCGTGTTTGATTTAGAATTCCAAACACATCTATCTATATAGCAGAAAACAGAGTGAAACCTAAAAATTCAAAGTGTTACTGGAAACGAACGCTTGAACCTAGAAGAGTGAAAGTTGGGCAGCCAAGTGGGATTAGAGAACTGATCATTACCACCAAGTATCATCAAGTTTTGGTGAAAAAATGTTTGCTGAGATTTCAGCAAACTAGTAGTTTTTTGGACGCTTGGCAACCCCTTTCAAACGAAAGTGTTTTTCGCCAGTCTCTGCATGGGGTACTTCAAGAGGAAACAAACCATAGAGATAGAACTTAGAACTACTTCATTTGGTCAAGTTTCAAGGAGCTAGCACAAACCGTGTTTGATTTAGAATTCCAAACACATCTATCTATATAGCAGAAAACAGAGTGAAACCTAAAAATTCAAAATGTTACTGGAAACGAACGCTTGAACCTAGAAGAGTGAAAGTTGGGCAGCCAAGTGGGATTAGTGAACTGATCATTTCCACCAAGTATCATCAAGTTTTGGTGAAAAACTGTTTGCTGAGATTTCAGCAAACTAGTAGTTTTTTGGACGCTTGGCAACCCCTTTCAAACGAAAGTGTTTTTCGCCAGTCTCTGCATGGGGTACTTCAAGAGGAAACAAACCATAGAGATAGAACTTAGAACTACTTCATTTGGTCAAGTTTCAAGGAGCTAGCACAAACCGTGTTTGATTCAGAGTTTCAAACACATCTATCTATATAGCAGAAAACAGAGTGAAACCTAAAAATTCAAAGTGTTACTGGAAACGAACGCTTGAACCTAGAAGAGTGAAAGTAGGGCAGCCAAGTGAGATAAGTGAACTGATCATTACCACCAAGTATCATCAAGATTTGGTGAAAAAATGTTTGCTGAGATTTCAGCAAACTAGTAGTTTTTTGGACGCTTGGCAACCCCTTTCAAACGAAAGTGTTTTTCGCCAGTCTCTGCATGGGGTACTTCAAGAGGAAACAAACCATAGAGATAAAACTTAGAACTATTTCATTTTGTCAAGTTTCACGCAGCTAGCACAAACCGTGTTTGACTTAGAGTTTCAAACACATCTATCTATATAGCAGAAAACAGAGTGAAACCTAAAAATTCAAAGTGTTACTGGAAACGAACGCTTGAACCTAGAAGAGTGAAAGTTGGGCAGCCAAGTGGGATTAGTGAACTGATCATTACCACCAAGTAACATCAAGTTTTGGTGAAAAAATGTTTGCTGAGATTTCAGCAAACTAGTAGTTTTTTGGACGCTTAGCAACCCCTTTCAAACGAAAGTGTTTTTCGCCAGTCTCTGCATGGGGGACTTCAAGAGGAAACAAACCATAGAGATAGAACTTAGAACTACATCATTTGGTCAAGTTTCAAGGAGCTAGCACAAACCGTGTTTGATTTAGAATTCCAAACATATCTATCTATATAGCAGAAAACAGAGTGAAACCTAAAAATTCAAAGTGTTATTGGAAACGAACGCTTGAACCTAGAAGAGTGAAAGTTGGGCAGCCAAGTGGGATTAGTGAACTGATCATTACCACCAAGTATCATCAAGTTTTGGTGAAAAAATGTTTGCTGAGATTTCAGCAAACTAGTAGTTTTTTGGACGCTTGGCAACCCCTTTCAAACGAAAGTGTTTTTCGCCAGTCTCTGCATGGGGTACTTCAAGAGGAAACAAACCATAGAGATAGAACTTAGAACTACTTCATTTGGTCAAGTTTCAAGGAGCTAGCACAAACCGTGTTTGATTTAGAATTCCAAACACATCTATCTATATAGCAGAAAACAGAGTGAAACCTAAAAATTCAAAATGTTACTGGAAACGAACGCTTGAACCTAGAAGAGTGAAAGTTGGGCAGCCAAGTGGGATTAGTGAACTGATCATTACCACCAAGTATCATCAAGTTTTGGTGAAAAACTGTTTGCTGAGATTTCAGCAAACTAGTAGTTTTTTGGACGCTTGGCAACCCCTTTCAAACGAAAGTGTTTTTCGCCAGTCTCTGCATGGGGTACTTCAAGAGGAAACAAACCACAGAGATAGAACTTAGAACTACTTCATTTGGTCAAGTTTCAAGGAGCTAGCACAAACCGTGTTTGATTCAGAGTTTCAAACACATCTATCTATATAGCAGAAAACAGAGTGAAACCTAAAAATTCAAAGTGTTACTGGAAACGAACGCTTGAACCTAGAAGAGTGAAAGTTGGGCAGCCAAGTGAGATTAGTGAACTGATCATTACCACCAAGTATCATCAAGATTTGGTGAAAAAATGTTTGCTGAGATTTCAGCAAACTAGTAGTTTTTTGGACGCTTGGCAACCCCTTTCAAACGAAAGTGTTTTGCGCCAGTCTCTGCATGGGGTACTTCAAGAGGAAACAAACCATAGAGATAGAACTTAGAACTATTTCATTTTGTCAAGTTTCACGCAGCTAGCACAAACCGTGTTTGACTCAGAGTTTCAAACACATCTATCTATATAGCAGAAAACAGAGTGAAACCTAAAAATTCAAAGTGTTACTGAAAACGAACGCTTGAACCTAGAAGAGTGAAAGTTGGGCAGTCAAGTGGGATTAGTGAACTGATCATTACCACCAAATATCATCAAGTTTTGGTGAAAAAATGTTTGCTGAGATTTCAGCAAACTAGTAGTTTTTTGGACGCTTGGCAACCCCTTTCAAACGAAAGTGTTTTTCGCCAGTCTCTGCATGGGGTACTTCAAGAGGAAACAAACCATAGAGATTGAACTTAGAACTACATCATTTGGTCAAGTTTCAAGGAGCTAGCACAAACCGTGTTTGATTTAGAATTCCAAACACATCTATCTATATAGCAGAAAACAGAGTGAAACCTAAAAATTCAAAGTGTTACTGGAAACGAACGCTTGAACCTAGAAGAGTGAAAGTTGGGCAGCCAAGTGGGATTAGAGAACTGATCATTACCACCAAGTATCATCAAGTTTTGGTGAAAAAATGTTTGCTGAGATTTCAGCAAACTAGTAGTTTTTTGGACGCTTGGCAACCCCTTTCAAACGAAAGTGTTTTTCGCCAGTCTCTGCATGGGGTACTTCAAGAGGAAACAAACCATAGAGATAGAACTTAGAACTACTTCATTTGGTCAAGTTTCAAGGAGCTAGCACAAACCGTGTTTGATTTAGAATTCCAAACACATCTATCTATATAGCAGAAAACAGAGTGAAACCTAAAAATTCAAAATGTTACTGGAAACGAACGCTTGAACCTAGAAGAGTGAAAGTTGGGCAGCCAAGTGGGATTAGTGAACTGATCATTTCCAAGAAGTATCATCAAGTTTTGGTGAAAAACTGTTTGCTGAGATTTCAGCAAACTAGTAGTTTTTTGGACGCTTGGCAACCCCTTTCAAACGAAAGTGTTTTTCGCCAGTCTCTGCATGGGGTACTTCAAGAGGAAACAAACCATAGAGATAGAACTTAGAACTACTTCATTTGGTCAAGTTTCAAGGAGCTAGCACAAACCGTGTTTGATTCAGAGTTTCAAACACATCTATCTATATAGCAGAAAACAGAGTGAAACCTAAAAATTCAAAGTGTTACTGGAAACGAACGCTTGAACCTAGAAGAGTGAAAGTTGGGCAGCCAAGTGAGATTAGTGAACTGATCATTACCACCAAGTATCATCAAGATTTGGTGAAAAAATGTTTGCTGAGATTTCAGCAAACTAGTAGTTTTTTGGAAGCTTGGCAACCCCTTTCAAACGAAAGTGTTTTGCGCCAGTCTCTGCATGGGGTACTTCAAGAGGAAACAAACCATAGAGATAGAACTTAGAACTATTTCATTTTGTCAAGTTTCACGCAGCTAGCACAAACCGTGTTTGACTTAGAGTTTCAAACACATCTATCTATATAGCAGAAAACAGAGTGAAACCTAAAAATTCAAAGTGTTACTGGAAACGAACGCTTGAACCTAGAAGAGTGAAAGTTGGGCAGCCAAGTGGGATTAGTGAACTGATCATTACCACCAAGTATCATCAAGTTTTGGTGAAAAAATGTTTGCTGAGATTTCAGCAAACTAGTAGTTTTTTGGACGCTTGGCAACCCCTTTCAAACGAAAGTGTTTTTCGCCAGTCTCTGCATGGGGTACTTCAAGAGGAAACAAACCATAGAGATAGAACTTAGAACTACATCATTTGGTCAAGTTTCAAGGAGCTAGCACAAACCGTGTTTGATTTAGAATTCCAAACACATCTATCTATATAGCAGAAAACAGAGTGAAACCTAAAAATTCAAAGTGTTACTGGAAACGAACGCTTGAACCTAGAAGAGTGAAAGTTGGGCAGCCAAGTGGGATTAGTGAACTGATCATTACCACCAAGTATCATCAAGTTTTGGTGAAAAAATGTTTGCTGAGATTTCAGCAAACTAGTAGTTTTTTGGACGCTTGGCAACCCCTTTCAAACGAAAGTGTTTTTCGCCAGTCTCTGCATGGGGTACTTCAAGAGGAAACAAACCATAGAGATAGAACTTAGAACTACTTCATTTGGTCAAGTTTCAAGGAGCTAGCACAAACCGTGTTTGATTTAGAATTCCAAACACATCTATCTATATAGCAGAAAACAGAGTGAAACCTAAAAATTCAAAATGTTACTGGAAACGAACGCTTGAACCTAGAAGAGTGAAAGTTGGGCAGCCAAGTGGGATTAGTGAACTGATCATTACCACCAAGTATCATCAAGTTTTGGTGAAAAACTGTTTGCTGAGATTTCAGCAAACTAGTAGTTTTTTGGACGCTTGGCAACCCCTTTCAAACGAAAGTGTTTTTCGCCAGTCTCTGCATGGGGTACTTCAAGAGGAAACAAACCATAGAGATAGAACTTAGAACTACTTCATTTGGTCAAGTTTCACGCAGCTAGCACAAACCGTGTTTGACTTAGAGTTTCAAACACATCTATCTATATAGCAGAAAACAGAGTGAAACCTAAAAATTCAAAGTGTTACTGGAAACGAACGCTTGAACCTAGAAGAGTGAAATTTGGGCAGCCAAGTGGGATTAGTGAACTGATCATTACCACCAAGTATCATCAAGTTTTGGTGAAAAAATGTTTGCTGAGATTTCAGCAAACTAGTAGTTTTTTGGACGCTTGGCAACCCCTTTCAAACGAAAGTGTTTTTCGCCAGTCTCTGCATGGGGTACTTCAAGAGGAAACAAACCATAGAGATAGAACTTAGAACTACTTCATTTGGTCAAGTTTCAAGGAGCTAGCACAAACCGTGTTTGATTTAGAATTCCAAACACATCTATCTATATAGCAGAAAACAGAGTGAAACCTAAAAATTCAAAGTGTTACTGGAAACGAACGCTTGAACCTAGAAGAGTGAAAGTTGGGCAGTCAAGTGGGATTGGTGAACTGATCATTACCACCAAGTATCATCAAGTTTTGGTGAAAAAATGTTTGCTGAGATTTCAGCAAACTAGTAGTTTTTTGGAAGCTTGGCAACCCCTTTCAAACGAAAGTGTTTTTCGCCAGTCTCTGCATGGGGTACTTCAAGAGGAAACAAACCATAGAGATAGAACTTAGAACTATTTCATTTTGTCAAGTTTCACGCAGCTAGCACAAACCGTGTTTGACTCAGAGTTTCAAACACATCTATCTATATAGCAGAAAACAGAGTGAAATCTAAAAATTCAAAGTGTTACTGGAAACGAAAGCTTGAACCTAGAAGAGTGAAAGTTGGGCAGCCAAGTGGGATTAGTGAACTGATCATTACCACCAAGTATCATCAAGTTTTGGTGAAAAAATGTTTGCTGAGATTTCAGCAAACTAGTAGTTTTTTGGACGCTTGGCAACCCCTTTCAAACGAAAGTGTTTTTCGCCAGTCTCTGCATGGGGTACTTCAAGAGGAAACAAACCATAGAGATAGAACTTAGAACTACTTCATTTGGTCAAGTTTCAAGGAGCTAGCATAAACCGTGTTTGATTTAGAATTCCAAACACATCTATCTATTTAGCAGAAAACAGAGTGAAACCTAAAAATTCAAAATGTTACAGGAAACGAACGCTTGAACCTAGAAGAGTGAAAGTTGGGCAGCCAAGTGGGATTAGTGAACTGATCATTACCACCAAGTATCATCGAGTTTTGGTGAAAAACTGTTTGCTGAGATTTCAGCAAACTAGTAGTTTTTTGGACGCTTGGCAACCCCTTTCAAACGAAAGTGTTTTTCGCCAGTCTCTGCATGGGGTACTTCAAGAGGAAACAAACCATAGAGATAGAACTTAGAACTACTTCATTTGGTCAAGTTTCAAGGAGCTAGCACAAACCGTGTTTGATTCAGAGTTTCAAACACATCTATCTATATAGCAGAAAACAGAGTGAAATCTAAAAATTCAAAGTGTTACTGGAAACGAACGCTTGAACCTAGAAGAGTGAAAGTTGGGCAGCCAAGTGAGATTAGTGAACTGATCATTACCACCAAGTAACATCAAGTTTTGGTGAAAAAATGTTTGCTGAGATTTCAGCAAACTAGTAGTTTTTTGGACGCTTGGCAACCCCTTTCAAACGAAAGTGTTTTTCGCCAGTCTCTGCATGGGGGACTTCAAGAGGAAACAAACCATAGAGATAGAACTTAGAACTACATCATTTGGTCAAGTTTCAAGGAGCTAGCACAAACCGTGTTTGATTTAGAATTCCAAACATATCTATCTATATAGCAGAAAACAGAGTGAAACCTAAAAATTCAAAGTGTTATTGGAAACGAACGCTTGAACCTAGAAGAGTGAAAGTTGGGCAGCCAAGTGGGATTAGTGAACTGATCATTACCACCAAGTATCATCAAGTTTTGGTGAAAAAATGTTTGCTGAGATTTCAGCAAACTAGTAGTTTTTTGGACGCTTGGCAACCCCTTTCAAACGAAAGTGTTTTTCGCCAGTCTCTGCATGGGGTACTTCAAGAGGAAACAAACCATAGAGATAGAACTTAGAACTACTTCATTTGGTCAAGTTTCAAGGAGCTAGCACAAACCGTGTTTGATTTAGAATTCCAAACACATCTATCTATATAGCAGAAAACAGAGTGAAACCTAAAAATTCAAAATGTTACTGGAAACGAACGCTTGAACCTAGAAGAGTGAAAGTTGGGCAGCCAAGTGGGATTAGTGAACTGATCATTACCACCAAGTATCATCAAGTTTTGGTGAAAAACTGTTTGCTGAGATTTCAGCAAACTAGTAGTTTTTTGGACGCTTGGCAACCCCTTTCAAACGAAAGTGTTTTTCGCCAGTCTCTGCATGGGGTACTTCAAGAGGAAACAAACCATAGAGATAGAACTTAGAACTACTTCATTTGGTCAAGTTTCAAGGAGCTAGCACAAACCGTGTTTGATTCAGAGTTTCAAACACATCTATCTATATAGCAGAAAACAGAGTGAAACCTAAAAATTCAAAGTGTTACTGGAAACGAACGCTTGAACCTAGAAGAGTGAAAGTTGGGCAGCCAAGTGAGATTAGTGAACTGATCATTACCACCAAGTATCATCAAGATTTGGTGAAAAAATGTTTGCTGAGATTTCAGCAAACTAGTAGTTTTTTGGAAGCTTGGCAACCCCTTTCAAACGAAAGTGTTTTGCGCCAGTCTCTGCATGGGGTACTTCAAGAGGAAACAAACCATAGAGATAGAACTTAGAACTATTTCATTTTGTCAAGTTTCACGCAGCTAGCACAAACCGTGTTTGACTTAGAGTTTCAAACACATCTATCTATATAGCAGAAAACAGAGTGAAACCTAAAAATTCAAAGTGTTACTGGAAACGAACGCTTGAACCTAGAAGAGTGAAAGTTGGGCAGCCAAGTGGGATTAGTGAACTGATCATTACCACCAAGTATCATCAAGTTTTGGTGAAAAAATGTTTGCTGAGATTTCAGCAAACTAGTAGTTTTTTGGACGCTTGGCAACCCCTTTCAAACGAAAGTGTTTTTCGCCAGTCTCTGCATGGGGTACTTCAAGAGGAAACAAACCATAGAGATAGAACTTAGAACTACATCATTTGGTCAAGTTTCAAGGAGCTAGCACAAACCGTGTTTGATTTAGAATTCCAAACACATCTATCTATATAGCAGAAAACAGAGTGAAACCTAAAAATTCAAAGTGTTACTGGAAACGAACGCTTGAACCTAGAAGAGTGAAAGTTGGGCAGCCAAGTGGGATTAGTGAACTGATCATTACCACCAAGTATCATCAAGTTTTGGTGAAAAAATGTTTGCTGAGATTTCAGCAAACTAGTAGTTTTTTGGACGCTTGGCAACCCCTTTCAAACGAAAGTGTTTTTCGCCAGTCTCTGCATGGGGTACTTCAAGAGGAAACAAACCATAGAGATAGAACTTAGAACTACTTCATTTGGTCAAGTTTCAAGGAGCTAGCACAAACCGTGTTTGATTTAGAATTCCAAACACATCTATCTATATAGCAGAAAACAGAGTGAAACCTAAAAATTCAAAATGTTACTGGAAACGAACGCTTGAACCTAGAAGAGTGAAAGTTGGGCAGCCAAGTGGGATTAGTGAACTGATCATTACCACCAAGTATCATCAAGTTTTGGTGAAAAACTGTTTGCTGAGATTTCAGCAAACTAGTAGTTTTTTGGACGCTTGGCAACCCCTTTCAAACGAAAGTGTTTTTCGCCAGTCTCTGCATGGGGTACTTCAAGAGGAAACAAACCATAGAGATAGAACTTAGAACGATTTCATTTTGTCAAGTTTCACGCAGCTAGCACAAACCGTGTTTGACTCAGAGTTTCAAACACATCTATCTATATAGCAGAAAACAGAGTGAAACCTAAAAATTCAAAGTGTTACTGGAAACGAACGCTTGAACCTAGAAGAGTGAAATTTGGGCAGCCAAGTGGGATTAGTGAACTGATCATTACCACCAAGTATCATCAAGTTTTGGTGAAAAAATGTTTGCTGAGATTTCAGCAAACTAGTAGTTTTTTGGACGCTTGGCAACCCCTTTCAAACGAAAGTGTTTTTCGCCAGTCTCTGCATGGGGTACTTCAAGAGGAAACAAACCATAGAGATAGAACTTAGAACTACTTCATTTGGTCAAGTTTCAAGGAGCTAGCACAAACCGTGTTTGATTTAGAATTCCAAACACATCTATCTATATAGCAGAAAACAGAGTGAAACCTAAAAATTCAAAGTGTTACTGGAAACGAACGCTTGAACCTAGAAGAGTGAAAGTTGGGCAGTCAAGTGGGATTAGTGAACTGATCATTACCACCAAGTATCATCAAGTTTTGGTGAAAAAATGTTTGCTGAGATTTCAGCAAACTAGTAGTTTTTTGGAAGCTTGGCAACCCCTTTCAAACGAAAGTGTTTTTCGCCAGTCTCTGCATGGGGTACTTCAAGAGGAAACAAACCATAGAGATAGAACTTAGAACTATTTCATTTTGTCAAGTTTCACGCAGCTAGCACAAACCGTGTTTGACTCAGAGTTTCAAACACATCTATCTATATAGCAGAAAACAGAGTGAAATCTAAAAATTCAAAGTGTTACTGGAAACGAAAGCTTGAACCTAGAAGAGTGAAAGTTGGGCAGCCAAGTGGGATTAGTGAACTGATCATTACCACCAAGTATCATCAAGTTTTGGTGAAAAAATGTTTGCTGAGATTTCAGCAAACTAGTAGTTTTTTGGACGCTTGGCAACCCCTTTCAAACGAAAGTGTTTTTCGCCAGTCTCTGCATGGGGTACTTCAAGAGGAAACAAACCATAGAGATAGAACTTAGAACTACTTCATTTGGTCAAGTTTCAAGGAGCTAGCATAAACCGTGTTTGATTTAGAATTCCAAACACATCTATCTATTTAGCAGAAAACAGAGTGAAACCTAAAAATTCAAAATGTTACTGGAAACGAACGCTTGAACCTAGAAGAGTGAAAGTTGGGCAGCCAAGTGGGATTAGTGAACTGATCATTACCACCAAGTATCATCAAGTTTTGGTGAAAAACTGTTTGCTGAGATTTCAGCAAACTAGTAGTTTTTTGGACGCTTGGCAACCCCTTTCAAACGAAAGTGTTTTTCGCCAGTCTCTGCATGGGGTACTTCAAGAGGAAACAAACCATAGAGATAGAACTTAGAACTACTTCATTTGGTCAAGTTTCAAGGAGCTAGCACAAACCGTGTTTGATTCAGAGTTTCAAACACATCTATCTATATAGCAGAAAACAGAGTGAAATCTAAAAATTCAAAGTGTTACTGGAAACGAACGCTTGAACCTAGAAGAGTGAAAGTTGGGCAGCCAAGTGAGATTAGTGAACTGATCATTACCACCAAGTAACATCAAGTTTTGGTGAAAAAATGTTTGCTGAGATTTCAGCAAACTAGTAGTTTTTTGGACGCTTGGCAACCCCTTTCAAACGAAAGTGTTTTTCGCCAGTCTCTGCATGGGGGACTTCAAGAGGAAACAAACCATAGAGATAGAACTTAGAACTACATCATTTGGTCAAGTTTGAAGGAGCTAGCACAAACCGTGTTTGATTTAGAATTCCAAACATATCTATCTATATAGCAGAAAACAGAGTGAAACCTAAAAATTCAAAGTGTTATTGGAAACGAACGCTTGAACCTAGAAGAGTGAAAGTTGGGCAGCCAAGTGGGATTAGTGAACTGATCATTACCACCAAGTATCATCAAGTTTTGGTGAAAAAATGTTTGCTGAGATTTCAGCAAACTAGTAGTTTTTTGGACGCTTGGCAACCCCTTTCAAACGAAAGTGTTTTTCGCCAGTCTCTGCATGGGGTACTTCAAGAGGAAACAAACCATAGAGATAGAACTTAGAACTACTTCATTTGGTCAAGTTTCAAGGAGCTAGCACAAACCGTGTTTGATTTAGAATTCCAAACACATCTATCTATATAGCAGAAAACAGAGTGAAACCTAAAATTCAAAATGTTACTGGAAACGAACGCTTGAACCTAGAAGAGTGAAAGTTGGGCAGCCAAGTGGGATTAGTGAACTGATCATTACCACCAAGTATCATCAAGTTTTGGTGAAAAACTGTTTGCTGAGATTTCAGCAAACTAGTAGTTTTTTGGACGCTTGGCAACCCCTTTCAAACGAAAGTGTTTTTCGCCAGTCTCTGCATGGGGTACTTCAAGAGGAAACAAACATAGAGATAGAACTTAGAACTACTTCATTTGGTCAAGTTTCAAGGAGCTAGCACAAACCGTGTTTGATTCAGAGTTTCAAACACATCTATCTATATAGCAGAAAACAGAGTGAAACCTAAAAATTCAAAGTGTTACTGGAAACGAACGCTTGAACCTAGAAGAGTGAAAGTTGGGCAGCCAAGTGAGATTAGTGAACTGATCATTACCACCAAGTATCATCAAGATTTGGTGAAAAAATGTTTGCTGAGATTTCAGCAAACTAGTAGTTTTTTGGAAGCTTGGCAACCCCTTTCAAACGAAAGTGTTTTCGCCAGTCTCTGCATGGGGTACTTCAAGAGGAAACAAACCATAGAGATAGAACTTAGAACTATTTCATTTTTGTCAAGTTTCACGCAGCTAGCACAAACCGTGTTTGACTTAGAGTTTCAAACACATCTATCTATATAGCAGAAAACAGAGTGAAACCTAAAAATTCAAAGTGTTACTGGAAACGAACGCTTGAACCTAGAAGAGTGAAAGTTGGGCAGCCAAGTGGGATTAGTGAACTGATCATTACCACCAAGTATCATCAAGTTTTGGTGAAAAAATGTTTGCTGAGATTTCAGCAAACTAGTAGTTTTTTGGACGCTTGGCAACCCCTTTCAAACGAAAGTGTTTTTCGCCAGTCTCTGCATGGGGTACTTCAAGAGGAAACAAACCATAGAGATAGAACTTAGAACTACATCATTTGGTCAAGTTTCAAGGAGCTAGCACAAACCGTGTTTGATTTAGAATTCCAAACACATCTATCTATATAGCAGAAAACAGAGTGAAACCTAAAAATTCAAAGTGTTACTGGAAACGAACGCTTGAACCTAGAAGAGTGAAAGTTGGGCAGCCAAGTGGGATTAGTGAACTGATCATTACCACCAAGTATCATCAAGTTTTGGTGAAAAAATGTTTGCTGAGATTTCAGCAAACTAGTAGTTTTTTGGACGCTTGGCAACCCCTTTCAAACGAAAGTGTTTTTCGCCAGTCTCTGCATGGGGTACTTCAAGAGGAAACAAACCATAGAGATAGAACTTAGAACTACTTCATTTGGTCAAGTTTCAAGGAGCTAGCACAAACCGTGTTTGATTTAGAATTCCAAACACATCTATCTATATAGCAGAAAACAGAGTGAAACCTAAAAATTCAAAATGTTACTGGAAACGAACGCTTGAACCTAGAAGAGTGAAAGTTGGGCAGCCAAGTGGGATTAGTGAACTGATCATTACCACCAAGTATCATCAAGTTTTGGTGAAAAACTGTTTGCTGAGATTTCAGCAAACTAGTAGTTTTTTGGACGCTTGGCAACCCCTTTCAAACGAAAGTGTTTTTCGCCAGTCTCTGCATGGGGTACTTCAAGAGGAAACAAACCATAGAGATAGAACTTAGAACGATTTCATTTTGTCAAGTTTCACGCAGCTAGCACAAACCGTGTTTGACTCAGAGTTTCAAACACATCTATCTATATAGCAGAAAACAGAGTGAAACTAAAAATTCAAAGTGTTACTGGAAACGAACGCTTGAACCTAGAAGAGTGAAAGTTGGGCAGTCAAGTGGGATTAGTGAACTGATCATTACCACCAAGTATCATCAAGTTTTGGTGAAAAAATGTTTGCTGAGATTTCAGCAAACTAGTAGTTTTTTGGAAGCTTGGCAACCCCTTTCAAACGAAAGTGTTTTTCGCCAGTCTCTGCATGGGGTACTTCAAGAGGAAACAAACCATAGAGATAGAACTTAGAACTATTTCATTTTGTCAAGTTTCACGCAGCTAGCACAAACCGTGTTTGACTCAGAGTTTCAAACACATCTATCTATATAGCAGAAAACAGAGTGAAATCTAAAAATTCAAAGTGTTACTGGAAACGAAAGCTTGAACCTAGAAGAGTGAAAGTTGGGCAGCCAAGTGGGATTAGTGAACTGATCATTACCACCAAGTATCATCAAGTTTTTGGTGAAAAAATGTTTGCTGAGATTTCAGCAAACTAGTAGTTTTTTGGACGCTTGGCAACCCCTTTCAAACGAAAGTGTTTTTCGCCAGTCTCTGCATGGGGTACTTCAAGAGGAAACAAACCATAGAGATAGAACTTAGAACTACTTCATTTGGTCAAGTTTCAAGGAGCTAGCATAAACCGTGTTTGATTTAGAATTCCAAACACATCTATCTATTTAGCAGAAAACAGAGTGAAACCTAAAAAATTCAAAATGTTACTGGAAACGAACGCTTGAACCTAGAAGAGTGAAAGTTGGGCAGCCAAGTGGGATTAGTGAACTGATCATTACCACCAAGTATCATCAAGTTTTGGTGAAAAACTGTTTGCTGAGATTTCAGCAAACTAGTAGTTTTTTGGACGCTTGGCAACCCCTTTCAAACGAAAGTGTTTTTCGCCAGTCTCTGCATGGGGTACTTCAAGAGGAAACAAACCATAGAGATAGAACTTAGAACTACTTCATTTGGTCAAGTTCAAGGAGCTAGCACAAACCGTGTTTGATTCAGAGTTTCAAACACATCTATCTATATAGCAGAAAACAGAGTGAAATCTAAAAATTCAAAGTGTTACTGGAAACGAACGCTTGAACCTAGAAGAGTGAAAGTTGGGCAGCCAAGTGAGATTAGTGAACTGATCATTACCACCAAGTAACATCAAGTTTTGGTGAAAAAATGTTGCTGAGATTTCAGCAAACTAGTAGTTTTTGGACACTTGGCAACCCCTTTCAAACGAAAGTGTTGCGCCAGTCTCTGCCTGCATGGGGGACTTCAAGAGGAAACAAACCATAGAGATAGAACTTAGAACTACATCATTTGGTCAAGTTTCAAGGAGCTAGCACAAACCGTGTTTGATTTAGAATTCCAAACATATCTATCTATATAGCAGAAAACAGAGTGAAACCTAAAAATTCAAAGTGTTATTGGAAACGAACGCTTGAACCTAGAAGAGTGAAAGTTGGGCAGCCAAGTGGGATTAGTGAACTGATCATTACCACCAAGTATCATCAAGTTTTGGTGAAAAAATGTTTGCTGAGATTTCAGCAAACTAGTAGTTTTTTGGACGCTTGGCAACCCCTTTCAAACGAAAGTGTTTTTCGCCAGTCTCTGCATGGGGTACTTCAAGAGGAAACAAACCATAGAGATAGAACTTAGAACTACTTCATTTGGTCAAGTTTCAAGGAGCTAGCACAAACCGTGTTTGATTTAGAATTCCAAACACATCTATCTATATAGCAGAAAACAGAGTGAAACCTAAAAATTCAAAATGTTACTGGAAACGAACGCTTGAACCTAGAAGAGTGAAAGTTGGGCAGCCAAGTGGGATTAGTGAACTGATCATTACCACCAAGTATCATCAAGTTTTGGTGAAAAACTGTTTGCTGAGATTTCAGCAAACTAGTAGTTTTTTGGACGCTTGGCAACCCCTTTCAAACGAAAGTGTTTTTCGCCAGTCTCTGCATGGGGTACTTCAAGAGGAAACAAACCATAGAGATAGAACTTAGAACTACTTCATTTGGTCAAGTTTCAAGGAGCTAGCACAAACCGTGTTTGATTCAGAGTTTCAAACACATCTATCTATATAGCAGAAAACAGAGTGAAACCTAAAAATTCAAAGTGTTACTGGAAACGAACGCTTGAACCTAGAAGAGTGAAAGTTGGGCAGCCAAGTGAGATTAGTGAACTGATCATTACCACCAAGTATCATCAAGATTTGGTGAAAAAATGTTTGCTGAGATTTCAGCAAACTAGTAGTTTTTTGGAAGCTTGGCAACCCCTTTCAAACGAAAGTGTTTTTCGCCAGTCTCTGCATGGGGTACTTCAAGAGGAAACAAACCATAGAGATAGAACTTAGAACTATTTCATTTTGTCAAGTTTCACGCAGCTAGCACAAACCGTGTTTGACTTAGAGTTTCAAACACATCTATCTATATAGCAGAAAACAGAGTGAAACCTAAAAATTCAAAGTGTTACTGGAAACGAACGCTTGAACCTAGAAGAGTGAAAGTTGGGCAGCCAAGTGGGATTAGTGAACTGATCATTACCACCAAGTATCATCAAGTTTTGGTGAAAAAATGTTTGCTGAGATTTCAGCAAACTAGTAGTTTTTTGGACGCTTGGCAACCCCTTTCAAACGAAAGTGTTTTTCGCCAGTCTCTGCATGGGGTACTTCAAGAGGAAACAAACCATAGAGATAGAACTTAGAACTACATCATTTGGTCAAGTTTCAAGGAGCTAGCACAAACCGTGTTTGATTTAGAATTCCAAACACATCTATCTATATAGCAGAAAACAGAGTGAAACCTAAAAATTCAAAGTGTTACTGGAAACGAACGCTTGAACCTAGAAGAGTGAAAGTTGGGCAGCCAAGTGGGATTAGTGAACTGATCATTACCACCAAGTATCATCAAGTTTTGGTGAAAAAATGTTTGCTGAGATTTCAGCAAACTAGTAGTTTTTTGGACGCTTGGCAACCCCTTTCAAACGAAAGTGTTTTTCGCCAGTCTCTGCATGGGGTACTTCAAGAGGAAACAAACCATAGAGATAGAACTTAGAACTACTTCATTTGGTCAAGTTTCAAGGAGCTAGCACAAACCGTGTTTGATTTAGAATTCCAAACACATCTATCTATATAGCAGAAAACAGAGTGAAACCTAAAAATTCAAAATGTTACTGGAAACGAACGCTTGAACCTAGAAGAGTGAAAGTTGGGCAGCCAAGTGGGATTAGTGAACTGATCATTACCACCAAGTATCATCAAGTTTTGGTGAAAAACTGTTTGCTGAGATTTCAGCAAACTAGTAGTTTTTTGGACGCTTGGCAACCCCTTTCAAACGAAAGTGTTTTTCGCCAGTCTCTGCATGGGGTACTTCAAGAGGAAACAAACCATAGAGATAGAACTTAGAACGATTTCATTTTGTCAAGTTTCACGCAGCTAGCACAAACCGTGTTTGACTCAGAGTTTCAAACACATCTATCTATATAGCAGAAAACAGAGTGAAACCTAAAAATTCAAAGTGTTACTGGAAACGAACGCTTGAACCTAGAAGAGTGAAATTTGGGCAGCCAAGTGGGATTAGTGAACTGATCATTACCACCAAGTATCATCAAGTTTTGGTGAAAAAATGTTTGCTGAGATTTCAGCAAACTAGTAGTTTTTTGGACGCTTGGCAACCCCTTTCAAACGAAAGTGTTTTTCGCCAGTCTCTGCATGGGGTACTTCAAGAGGAAACAAACCATAGAGATAGAACTTAGAACTACTTCATTTGGTCAAGTTTCAAGGAGCTAGCACAAACCGTGTTTGATTTAGAATTCCAAACACATCTATCTATATAGCAGAAAACAGAGTGAAACCTAAAAATTCAAAGTGTTACTGGAAACGAACGCTTGAACCTAGAAGAGTGAAAGTTGGGCAGTCAAGTGGGATTAGTGAACTGATCATTACCACCAAGTATCATCAAGTTTTGGTGAAAAAATGTTTGCTGAGATTTCAGCAAACTAGTAGTTTTTTGGAAGCTTGGCAACCCCTTTCAAACGAAAGTGTTTTTCGCCAGTCTCTGCATGGGGTACTTCAAGAGGAAACAAACCATAGAGATAGAACTTAGAACTACTTCATTTGGTCAAGTTTCAAGGAGCTAGCATAAACCGTGTTTGATTTAGAATTCCAAACACATCTATCTATTTAGCAGAAAACAGAGTGAAACCTAAAAATTCAAAATGTTACTGGAAACGAACGCTTGAACCTAGAAGAGTGAAAGTTGGGCAGCCAAGTGGGATTAGTGAACTGATCATTACCACCAAGTATCATCAAGTTTTGGTGAAAAACTGTTTGCTGAGATTTCAGCAAACTAGTAGTTTTTTGGACGCTTGGCAACCCCTTTCAAACGAAAGTGTTTTTCGCCAGTCTCTGCATGGGGTACTTCAAGAGGAAACAAACCATAGAGATAGAACTTAGAACTACTTCATTTGGTCAAGTTTCAAGGAGCTAGCACAAACCGTGTTTGATTCAGAGTTTCAAACACATCTATCTATATAGCAGAAAACAGAGTGAAATCTAAAAATTCAAAGTGTTACTGGAAACGAACGCTTGAACCTAGAAGAGTGAAAGTTGGGCAGCCAAGTGAGATTAGTGAACTGATCATTACCACCAAGTAACATCAAGTTTTGGTGAAAAAATGTTTGCTGAGATTTCAGCAAACTAGTAGTTTTTTGGACGCTTGGCAACCCCTTTCAAACGAAAGTGTTTTTCGCCAGTCTCTGCATGGGGGACTTCAAGAGGAAACAAACCATAGAGATAGAACTTAGAACTACATCATTTGGTCAAGTTTCAAGGAGCTAGCACAAACCGTGTTTGATTTAGAATTCCAAACATATCTATCTATATAGCAGAAAACAGAGTGAAACCTAAAAATTCAAAGTGTTATTGGAAACGAACGCTTGAACCTAGAAGAGTGAAAGTTGGGCAGCCAAGTGGGATTAGTGAACTGATCATTACCACCAAGTATCATCAAGTTTTGGTGAAAAAATGTTTGCTGAGATTTCAGCAAACTAGTAGTTTTTTGGACGCTTGGCAACCCCTTTCAAACGAAAGTGTTTTTCGCCAGTCTCTGCATGGGGTACTTCAAGAGGAAACAAACCATAGAGATAGAACTTAGAACTACTTCATTTGGTCAAGTTTCAAGGAGCTAGCACAAACCGTGTTTGATTTAGAATTCCAAACACATCTATCTATATAGCAGAAAACAGAGTGAAACCTAAAAATTCAAAATGTTACTGGAAACGAACGCTTGAACCTAGAAGAGTGAAAGTTGGGCAGCCAAGTGGGATTAGTGAACTGATCATTACCACCAAGTATCATCAAGTTTTGGTGAAAAACTGTTTGCTGAGATTTCAGCAAACTAGTAGTTTTTTGGACGCTTGGCAACCCCTTTCAAACGAAAGTGTTTTTCGCCAGTCTCTGCATGGGGTACTTCAAGAGGAAACAAACCATAGAGATAGAACTTAGAACTACTTCATTTGGTCAAGTTTCAAGGAGCTAGCACAAACCGTGTTTGATTCAGAGTTTCAAACACATCTATCTATATAGCAGAAAACAGAGTGAAACCTAAAAATTCAAAGTGTTACTGGAAACGAACGCTTGAACCTAGAAGAGTGAAAGTTGGGCAGCCAAGTGAGATTAGTGAACTGATCATTACCACCAAGTATCATCAAGATTTGGTGAAAAAATGTTTGCTGAGATTTCAGCAAACTAGTAGTTTTTTGGAAGCTTGGCAACCCCTTTCAAACGAAAGTGTTTTTCGCCAGTCTCTGCATGGGGTACTTCAAGAGGAAACAAACCATAGAGATAGAACTTAGAACTATTTCATTTTGTCAAGTTTCACGCAGCTAGCACAAACCGTGTTTGACTTAGAGTTTCAAACACATCTATCTATATAGCAGAAAACAGAGTGAAACCTAAAAATTCAAAGTGTTACTGGAAACGAACGCTTGAACCTAGAAGAGTGAAAGTTGGGCAGCCAAGTGGGATTAG
>NW_027511273.1:12500-26781 GCF_048772815.1 Callospermophilus lateralis
CACCGCGGGAAACCCACGCGGCGCGGCGTGCACGGGAGCGAGACGGGGGCGCGCCCGGGGCGGGCCGTGACCCACCCCGGACGGTACCGCCCGACCCGCACACGCCATCACGCGCGCGCGAGGACGAGGGGAGGGAGCGCCAGAGACGCACGACTCCCCACGAACCCAACGGTGGCACAAGAGCCGCCCCGCGGACCAGGCCGCCGCGCTCGCGCGGACGGGGACGGGGGTGCGAGTGGTTCGGGGCGATGCCCTTCCCCACCTCCCCTGCCCCGCCCGGGGAACGGCGCGGCGGCGCGACCGGGGAACGACTCACCGCGACCGGACCAGGTCGCGGCCGGACACGCGCACCCGAGCGGCACAACCCTCGCGCGGCACCGAGCGGGTGACCGGCGCCCCGCGGGGGCGGGGGTGGCAGACCCGTCGTCCCCCACACCCAAGCGCCGGCACACGACGACGCCGTCGCCAGCGGACAAGCGGCGGTGGCGGCCAGGAGACGGGGGCCGCGGCGGGCCCCCCGTGGGAGCGAACTCGCGAAGGGGCGAGAGAGCGGGCGGGCCAAGGCCCGAAGAGACCAGACGGGGACGGGCCGGCCGCCCGAGGAGGCGGCGGCTGCAGCCGGCGTGGGGAGCGGCGCGCGCCAGAAGGGCGGCGGGAAACGGGAGAGGGCACCTGCCGACCCGCGGAGGAGCCCCGCCCGGAGAGAGCTGGCCGAGCCGCGCGGGCGCACCGGCCGGACAAACCCAGGGCGGCACGCGGTGTATCACCGCCAGCGCGCACACCAGGCGCACGGGCGGTCCCGCGTGGCCCCGGACGAGCCGCCGGCCGGGTTCCCTTCATCAGCCAACCTCCCGGGAGGGCCCTCGCGGGGGACAGGGCCCCACCGCCCCACCGCCGTCGCAAGAGGCGGGGAAGCCCCCGAACCCTCAACCCGCACACCGTGACGAGCATCCCCAACGACAACCGCCCGACCAGCGTGCCCACCGCCACACCCGGTACACGCCCGGGAGGGGGCGGCAGCGCGGCCGCGACCGGCCAGCCGGGGGGAGGCCCGGCGGAGGCGAGGAGGGGGCCACAACCCCGCCCGGATGGAGGGCGCGCCGGAGGCGGCGAGGGGCAAAGAAACGCGGAAAGGAAACCGGGGAGAAGACCTCGGGCACAGAGTCGGGCCGCCAGGAAAACAAGCGGGATCCCACCGCCACACGCGAGGGCGGTCCCGCACCGCCTGCGACGCCAACCCGGCCTCCGGCCCCACCCCCGGAACCTCCCACGAGACCCGCCGCCCCGCCACCACAGGGTGGCCCTCCACGCGACGAGACGCGCGCCTGGCCTCCAAACGCCAGCATGCAACGCCACAACCTCGGGCCGGACGAGTCCCACGACCTGGGCCTCTCCAGCTCCAGGGTCCACTCGCTCACCACACCGCCCGCGGAATGCTCCCAGGGGGGCCGCGGCGGCCGCGCCCCGGGCCAGCGCACACGCACGCAGGTCGCCCGCCGGCTCGGGACCGGGAGCGGGCAGAGGGACACTCGCAGCGGGCGCGGGGGAAAGAGGGACGCGGCCCCTCAACCCCCGGCCGCGCGAACAGCGCCCCACCGCCACCGCGCACACACGCGGCACCAGCGGCCCACACAGTGGCCCCACGCGCGCCAGAAGGCCCGGCCAAGGCCCAGCGGGAACCCTCCCCCGACTCCAAGGGGGGAGGCGTGGGCCGCGGTAGGCACAAAGAGCAGGCGCTCGGCCCCCACCCGCGGGGGGCCGGCGGACCCCTGCACTCCCAGACGGCGGGGAGGGGGGACTCTCGCCTACACACACCACCGACGGTAGCGTAGCGCAAAAGGCAGGGGGCGGCCAACGGGGGAATCCGGTACCCCCACACAAGGCACGCCCTTCACGGATCGCTAGAGAAACTTCCTCACTGAGGGTGGGCCGCACCCAACCCAGCCCCTCTGCCAACCGGCCGCCGAGACAACGAGGGGGGATCTGCGGTACAGGCAAGCACAAGGCTTCTTGAGCGTTCGCGGCCGGGGACACCCAAAGCCCCATCGCCTCGGGGGCCCGACCGGCCCCAGCTCGGCGTCCCGCCACAATCGCTCACACGCCCGGGCAACGTCTCCTTCCCCCCACCGGAGAGAGGGAAGAGCGCCCGGGCGCCCGCTCGCCTAACACTCCCCACGCCACTCGGCGCTGGGGACGACAACGCGACACCCTCCCCCCGGAGAGGGAACGGGCAACGCTGCCGAGCTTACCGCCTCGATCCCCCGAAAGAAGCGACACCGCTCTTCCCGTCAGGCACTCGCCTCGGAAACCCCCACGGACGGGGCGAGACCGACAGCGAGGCGGCGGCCGGCCGCGGCAGCGGCACTGGGATCGGGAGCAGCACACACCGGCTCAGCCTCAGGCACCTCAGGAAACAACCCGGAGCGCCCCAGGAGCACCGAAGCAGAGGCGCACCGTCGCGCCGAGGCAGCACGGTGGCAGCCCTCCCCGCGCCGGGGAGGGCCACACACACGGCCCTTGGCCGCCCAGGGGGGGCGGCGAGCGAGAAGCACCCGCTACGTCAGAGGACCCCAGGAGCGAGGTCGAGGCCGGATTCCGCACCCCCGCCCTTCCCCGCACCGCGAACGGGCGGGGAGGCAAGGCGAGGGGCCCGCGGGCAGGACGAGAAGAGTCGGCCCATTCGCCATGAATGTCCGTCCCTCGCCTGGCGCGGCTTTGGTCCAGCCCAGGAGAGCGCAAAGTCACCACATCGATCAGCAGAGTGGGCGGGAGAGGCCCAGGGAGCAGGGGGAGACCCGGCGAGGACCGCTTCTAAGAGGAGCCTGCTACGGCCTCGCCGGCCCCACACCCCAGGGAGAGCGGCCGACGACACGGAACGGGGAACGCCTGACACGCGGCTCGGAGCCATGGAAGCAAGCGTCGTCACGCCACCCTCGGTGCCCGCAGCGAGGAGCGCACGGGCGGTAAAGGACCACCCGCCACCTACCCCCGCCGCCCTCCGGCGCCAGAAGGCCGGCCGGCCAGAGGCGGCACCACCGCGAGGGCGCTCCAGGTGCGCCAAAGAGCCGTCGCACGCAGGCCCAGGCAAGCAGCTCAAGAGGGAACGGGTCCGGGCCACCCCATCAGCCCAGAGCCCCGCACGCACCCGGAGGCCCAAGCTCCCTCGCTCTGGCGTGTGCCGCCAGAGGACAACGTGTCAGCACCTACCCGATGGCAGAAAACGGCCAACTCGGGCCAAAACAATCGCGACCGGGGCAACCGGGAACAGTTCACTCACCACTGCCGCCTTCCCTGAACACAGTCACGGTCAGCGGACCGCGAAATCGAGCCCATCACCGAGATCCAGAGCCCCTAGGGACAACTGGTCGACCCTCGTTGACGAAGGCAAAGACAAGAGACGGGGACCGCCATCCCCAGCGAGCAGGACCGGGGGGGGGGGGGGAAGGGCGGACGGGGAACACGTCCGAAGGACGCCGGGCGTAGCCAACAGGACAAGCCCCGGGCAGCGGGCAGCGGGCCCCCGAAGAGGCAATGCGGCAAGGCCGGGCGAGCACACCCGCCTGGCCCGCCCGGTGAAGCCCCGCAGCCCCGCGGCCAAAACCCGCGAGAGAGAGGGAGAGGGAGAGGAAGCGGGAGAAAAATAAGACAGAAGTCCCGGCGACCGACCCAGACCGGGCAAAGCGAAGCCCGTGGCGGCGAAGGAACCGCTCAGACTGCCACCCGAGGCGCCCGCGGCCCGGACCGTGCAGGGAGAGAAGACAACCGACACACACACAGTAAGCCTGCAGGTCCAATATCCCGCCAACGGGCCACAACGGCCCAGCCCAGCGTGACCGAGACAGTTCCGCTGGCGCCGCCCAGCTCCTGGAACTCTGTCTCGGCCACCGCCGCCGAATATCACGCCTTGGAGACTTCCGATGATCCGACGCTCCTATAAAAGCGGCCACCAGGGGGAGCTCGACAACCGTCAACCAAATCAGGAGGAAGGGACGCGGAACCTCGGTCGGCGTCAGCGGGATCCGCTCCGCAGGGGTCGTAGAAAGTCACCCGGACACGTCCCACCAGCCGGGTCGCCCCGCCAGGGCCCCCCCCCCCCCACAGCGGCGGGCACGAGACGCAGGCAGATCGGCCCAGCACCCCTAGAGAATCCGGCGGGGGACACGGGCGGTGTGGGACTTCAAAACCGAAACCACCACGGTGAAGCCACTATTAGACAGGCAGACTAGCTGCTAGGCCACGGTCCGATCCATCCAGAGAATGGAGGAATTGACAGAAACATGTAAAAACCCGTCGAAATCGGTGGCTGGGGAATTTGATCTGCTGGTCTTTGGGCTCGGTGTTTCCGCCTGTCTCTGTACCAAAAAAAAAAAAAAAAAAAAATGGGAAGATGAACAGCCTCTGAGAAACCTTCCTCCTCTGTGTCTGTGGTTCAGTGCCAGAGGGCCGGCCTAGCACATAGGAGGCACTGGGTTTGAGCCTTAGCGCGGCATACAAAAAGGAACAAAGTCGAAAGAAGGCGTGCTGTCCACCTACAACTACTCTAAAAAAGAAAAAAAAAAAAAAAAAAAGAATACTGATCATAATAGGAATAAGGATTCTTCCTTGGGGAGTTCTATTTTCTCTGCCTGGCCACGTTATCTTTTTTTTTTTTTTTTTTTTTTTTTTTTTTTTTTTAAGAGAGAGTGAGAGAGAATTTCAATATTTACTTTTTTTTTTTTTTTTTAACAACATCTTTGTTTGTGTGCTGAGGACCGAACCCGGGCAACTGCAACTGCGCTACCGCTTGAGCCACATCCCCAGCCCCCTTTTTAACTTTTACTTATTTTTCTTTTGTAAAGACAGAGAGGAGGAGGAGGGGGGGGAGAGAGAGAGAGGGAAGAGGGGGGTGGAGAGAGAGAGAGAGAGAGAGAGAGAGAGAGAGAGAGAATATTTTTTAATGTTTATTTTTCAGTATGCGGTGGGCACAACATCTTTATTTTATTTTACGCGGTGCTGAGGATCGAACCCAGCGCCCCGCGCATGCCGCGGGAGCGCATTACCACTTGAGGCACATCTCCAGCCCATTAATTCTTATTTGAATTTGTGTTTTTATTTACCTATTTATTTACCTGAGTAAGAAATGAGCATTTTCTTGAACCGAAAGTCATTTTCCACCGGGTCACAGAGCCAAATTTTACGTTTAGGCACATGGTAATAAGAAGCTGTAACAGGGCGCTAAGAGCGGCTGCCTTGGCTAAAAAGCGTGGGCCCTTGCCCCAGAGCGAAACAACAACGACAACGGGGCGGGGGGGGGGGGGGGGGGGGCGGGGAAGAATCAAACAAATAATGCAATCAATCCATGGGCCAAGGACCTGAACAGATACTTCTCAGAAGTGGATTAAGACACTCCTATAAAAGCGGCCACCAGGGGGAGCTCGAAAACCGTCAACAAAATCAGGCGGAAGGGTCGGTGTCAGCGGGATCCGCTTCGCAGGGGTCGTAGAAAGTCACCTGGACACGTCCCACCAGCCGCCCCACCCCCACCCCGCCAGGGTGCCCCGCAGCAGCGGGAGGCGCCGGCAGTCTGCCCAGCACCCCCAGAGAATCCGGCGGGGGACACGGACGGTGTGGGACTTCAAAACCGAAACCACCACGGTGAAGCCACAATTAGACAGGCAGACTAGCTGCTAGGCCACGGTTCGATCCATCCAGACAATGTAGGAATTGACAGAAACATGTCAAAATCAGTTTGAAATCGGTTGCTTGGGAATTTGATCTGCTTGTCTTTGGGCTTTGTGTTTCCTCCTTTTTCTGTACAAAAAAAAAAAAAAAAAAAAATTGGAAGATGACCAGCCTCTGAGAATCCTTTCTTGTCTAGGGTCTGTCTGTGTCTTTGGGTCAGTAGCAGAGGGCCGGCCTGGCACAGAGTTTGAGCCTTAGCACGCCATACAAAAAGGAACAAATCATCGAACAAATCATCACAAGGATTCTTCCTTGTGAAGTTGTATTTTGTCAGTTTGACCGTTTTATCTTTTTTTTTTTTTTTTTTGTATCTTTATTTTTATTGATCTATCAATATCACAGAGCCAAATTTTACATTTAGACACTTGGTAATAAGAAGCTGTAACAGGGCTCTAAGAGAGGCTGCCTTGGCTAAAAAGCATGGTCTGTTGCCCTAGACTGAAACACCACATGCTCTGGGATAAATAAAGCTGGAGAAAGGTTGCAAGAGCACTTCATGGTGTTGTCAGTCTGGTGTTGTGGCTCAGTGGTACAGTACTTACCAAGTACGCATGAGGCACAGGGTTCAATCCCGGGCACCACATTGAAATCATCATCATCATCATCACCTAAATAAACAAAATAAACGTATGTATTTTTTTATCTGTTTGTTTATTTATTGGAGGAGGCCTGTAAGGAGGGATTGAACTCAGGGGCACTCACTGACTACTGAACCACATCCCCTAGCCCTACCTATCTAGTATATTACTTAGAGACAGGGTCTCACTGAGTTGCTTAGTGTCTCACTTTTGCTGAGGGTGGCTTTAAACTCTGGATCCTCCTGCCTCAGCTGTGTGTGTGTGTGTGTGTGTGTGTGTGTGTGTGTGTGTGTGTGAGAGAGAGAGAGAGAGAGAGAGAGAGAGAGAGAGAGAGAGAAGCCTGTCTGGGATGACAGGCATAGGCCACTGTACCCAGTCACTTATTTATTTTATTTTTAGTATGACTTCAAGGTACACACAAGACAATCACTGCCAGGCGTAGGAGGAACATAGCACATTGATAAACAGTCAGATCTTTGAGGAAGCATTAAACAATCTTAAGGTAGTGTGCAAGTCATTCAATAACCTCAAAATACCTACATGAGGGTTGGAATTGTAGCTCAGTGGTAGAGTGCTTGCCTTGCATTCGTGAGGCCCTGGGTTCAATCCTCAGCACCACATAAAAATAAATAAACAAAAATAAAGACATTGTGTCCATCAACAGCTATAACTAACTAACTAACTAACTAACTAACTAAATAAATAAATAAATACCTGCATGAAAACCACAGAGAATTAAAGGAAAAGATGGATAAATCTATTATGGCAAGGAGATGAGAACACTCGTCCCTTAGCAGCTGAGGACGACTTAGGCCATAAATAAATAATCAGGAACAAAGGACAGCAGAACTACATCACGAACAACCCACACCTAATGGGCACGTTCAGAACACTGCAAGGCCACCACTACACAGCAGACATTCTTTTCAAGTGAATACGGAATGTTTACCAAAGTTGACCATAGAATGGAACATAAACCAAATCTCGACAAAGTCTAAAAGATGAAATCACACCACAACTCTTCTCTGAACAACACAAAAGTAAGCTGGAGGTCGTAGCATGTGGGCCACTGCCAGGATTCATTTCAAGAACGGGATGAAACCCAAAGAAAGTATAAACCTGTACATTCACAAATCTCAGGGAGAAATAGCCGCATCCATCTTTCACAAACTCTTGAGAGGGGCGGGTCAGGGGTCAAGGTGAGATTGAAATACCCAAATACCCTCAACAAAGTGCCAACTTTATCAAACCAGTAGCCTAGATAAAGCAGGTACTTGTACTACGCCTTCTCGGTGACATTGTGGGTTTTTTTGGGTTTTGGGGGGGGGGAGGGGGAGGGGGGAGGGGAGCGGGGAAGGGTGGTTCCCGCCACTTTGGGTTCCTACCGCTTTGTCTGCAAGGGAAAATTTGTTTCCTGCCAGGCTGGGGTGCCAGTTATCAGGGCGGGGAAGTAAGATTCTTACACTAAACCGGGCTTGCTTGGGGCAGGTCTCAGTTCTAATTTACATAACAACAGGCAGGGCAAAGTCTCTCCCACTGCCCCTGAAGGAAGAAAAATGTGGCCTCTCCAGGCTGTTCACAATTCCCAACCTGTTTTAAGGGTCAGTTTGTCTCTCTAACTCTGCATTTATGCTGACCGATTGGTTTAAAACTACACTAAGAGGTTAATTTGAATATCATTTGTTTCAGAGCACTTGTTCAATGTGTCTACCAGCATTTAATTTCTCTCTCCTGATGTTCCTTAATAACCTGATTGCTTTGGCCTCCTTCTCCTGGATTATGTGTAACTTGCCCCCCTTTGGTATAAAAAGAAACCCAGGAGGAGATTGATCCTAAAGAAAAGGGGTGCTCCACTAAGTGAGAAACTGAAAATCAAGCGATTAAAAAGAGTTTGGTGTAGAGAAAGAGAGGGGTGTGTGTGTGTGTGTGTGTGTGTGTGTGTGTGTGTGTGTGTGTGTGTGTTATAGAGAGAGAAGGGGAGAGTCTCTTGTACTTCAGGGTTTTTGTCTGTCTGTCTGACTGTCTGTCTGTCTGTCTGTCTGTCTGTTTGTTGTCTAATAATTACAGTGTTTCAGTTGGAAGCTCTGCCCTGGGTAATTCTTTCCAACTCTTAGAAAGTAGTAACTGTGGTTATGTTCATTTCTGTTAATGATCCATTCTTCCTGCCTTTTAAATTCATTGATCACCCAGAACTCCTGTGTTTGGGGCAGGAGGGGTCCAGGTGCTTGAGAGAATTTTTTTTTTTTTTTCCCCCCCTGTGTCATTGGAATGGAGATTTGGACCTCTGAGTAAGAGTAGAGTTTTCTAAGAGAAAAGAGAAGAGCTCTAAGGGAAAAGCAGGGGATTGGATTACCAAAAAAAAAAAAAAAAAAAAAAAAAAAAAAAAGCCTTTTGAAACCAAACTATTGTTAGGTAAAACTGCTTACTCTTTGCCGTGAATGAGAAGAATCTTAAAATATGCGATATGTTTGGGCCAGTCCAATGTGTCTTTGGGATTCATCATCTGAAGTGGCACCCCCTTTCTCCACTGAAAAGTCTTAACTGGGCCTCTTCTGAAATCTTCACCCAGACTGGTTTTAGGTCTGTCAGCAAAAGAGTCTCTCTGTGCAAAAGAATTCAAGGTGGATAAACTTCCTATTTTCGTGTCGCCCTGTTTACTTGGCCACTGGCCGAGAAGATACCAGCACTCCAGGTGCTGGACACCCCACCCCCCCCACCCCCCACCCCACCCCACCCCCCCACCCCCCCCCACCCCCCCCCCCCCCCCCCGTTACTAGTTTTTCACAAACATGTCCAGAACAGTACTTTGAAGAAATGTGCAAACAAGGCCTCTGGCCTTGAGCTGGGCTTCACAGAGATGTCTACATGTTTAAGATACGAGACGGTACCAACTGGACTCCATGGTAACAGCTGGCAGGGGGAGAGTAGACAGGGGAGAAGAAGCTCTCCCCTTCTCAGGTGTTGTCCTCCAAGGGTTAACATGCCCAGAACAGTGAGAGAAAAAGCTGCTTTTATGTGAACTTCTGCAGACCATGAATTTCTGAGCCCCTCCCCTTACATGCTGGGTATAAAACTCTGAAACTACCTGAACTTTGGGTTCAGGGGATTAATTCCTTACAGCAAAAGCCATCTTCTCTGAACCTGGCTGCATCCAAATAAAACCGTTTTCCTGCTCTGTTCGGTCGGTGCCTTGCCTCATTTGTCCCTACAACACATCCATGCAAGGAAGACTTTATCAAACCAGTAGCCTAAGTAAAGCAGGTTCCAGGTTACTTTTTGCCACCACCGCCACCACCACCACCATGCATACCAATAATTTCTTCTGATTTTTTTTTTTTAATTACATACAAACAAATCAAAAACCATGAAAAGTATAAACTATGTTACTGAGAATCAAGAAGAGTCATTCACTCATGTAAATTCAGAAATTCGGTAAGGGTGGTTGTTGTTTCTGTCTGTTGCTGTTGTTGTCCTTTTTTGTCTTTTTTTTTTTTTTTTTTTAATTTTTCTCCCAACTGTCAAATCAATTAAAGCGGGGTGGGGGGGTGGGGGGGGGGTGAGGTGGTGGTGGGTGTCAGAAAATGTAACAGGGGTCCACTTTATAGGCTTTGAGTATAAGTCTCACTGCTCAGCCACTGAGGCTCATGTTAAAACCCATATCCTTTTTCCTTTCTCTTTTCCCTACCCTCCCCCTCCCTAATCATAGGTGAAGCCATATTGACTTTCAGGGTGGGTTATCTGCCCATTGGCTAACAAATATTTAGAATTTTCATCCAGAAAATCACTTTTCTGTTTGATAACCTTGCTAGGCCTCCGATGGGTTAGAACAACAGAGTGTCAGCAGAGTCATCAGAGTTTTGTTGCTGTAAAGGTTCAGTTCTTATGTTTTCTTATTATAATAAATTCCCCCTCTTCCTTCTGAGATGCTTTGCCTCTGAGCAACACCCCCCCAACACCTATCCCCCCTTCTCTGCCTCTCTCTCTCTCTCTCTCTCTCTCTCTCTCTCTCTCTCTCTCTGTCGAGTTACCCCAGGGCTCCATAAGTTGCTGAGGCTGGGCTTAGTCTTGTGATTCTCCTGAATCACCCCACATCTCTGTCACTGGAGATGTGTGCACATCTGGGGACTAGAGTACTATGCTGTGCTGTGTCTGAGAGATTTTTTTATTATTAAAAAGTCGGTACACTTAAAGACATATAGGTTTCCTACATGAGAGGTCACCCTTTTTATTAGAACGTGTATTGTATCGAAGCTCTAAACTTATCCCATAGTCAGTGACCCATGTGGAAGTTCTAACACATGCATTCGGTGTAACATTCAGATTTAGAAAAAAAAAAAAAAAAAGAAAGAAAGAAAGAAAGAAAGAAAGAAAGAAAGAAAGAAAGAAAGAAAAGAAAACGAAAAGAGAAAGATCTGTGCTTGGGGCTGGGGATGTGGCTCAAGTGGTAGCATGCTCGCCTGGCATGCGTGCGGCCAGGGTTCGATCCTCAGCACCACAAACAAATCAAGATGTTATATCCGCGGAAAACTAACTAACTAACTAACTAACTAAATAAATAAATATTTAAAAAATTCTCTCTCCCTGTCTCTCACTCTCACACTCTGTCTAAAAAATAATAAATAAATAAATAAAAAGATCTGTGCCATTAATGACCAGTTTTCACATCTGTTAGTTTTAATTGAAAAAGTAAGGGTTTGGGGATCATTTGTTGAAAGAACACTCCTGTACCAGGTGAGTGGCACTGTTTCCTGAATGCATAAGAGTATTTGTCCACTTGAGTCCAAGCTGTTCTCCTAGGTCCAACTGTTGGTGAGCAAAACACCACATCGTGGCAGTTATCTGGCCAGAGTCTGGGCAGAGCTGGTAGATTCTGAACTTGGCTTCCAAAGTCAAAGGTCAATGAATGTATGTAGGACTTCTAGGCAAGTGTGATGTGAAGATCTCTGGGCTTGTTGTACAATAAATGTGTCTGTGTTCCTTCAGCATAGAAGGAAATGTATTCATTCTAGAATGCAAAGCTTGGGCTAGGGTTTTAGCTCGGTAGTAGAGCACTTGCCTGGGACGTGTGGGGCGCTGGATTCCATCCTGAGCACCACGAAACCCAAAACAAAGGGACAAACGAGTAAATAAGGTAAAGATAGTGTGTCCATCCATCTACAGCTCAAAAAATTAAAGGTATGGGTTGGGGGTTCATGTCGATCCTCCCCCGCCCACCCCCAAGAGGATCAGGATGAGGTTGAGAGAAGGATCGTAAACTCATAGCGAAAGTAACCTCGCGAGGAGACCCCTGTCTCCCAAAGAAAAGTTGTGATAGTAAAAGCAAATGGGACTCCGTTTTGTTTTATGTCCCCATTCTGTAAAACAACCAGGCCAAGTAGAAGGGTCATGACTGAAGCAAGATGTTCTTTTCCTTGTGCTATAGAAACCTTTAAGAGTAAGGAACTACCTAATGGGACATTGTTTCTGTAACTAGCCCATAAAAGGGGGAGCGGGGGGGGGGGGGGGGGGGCTAAGCTTCTGTCACTGGAGTGGCTAGGCTGATTGTGATTGGCTGAGCGTCCCTCCGCCTGACTTCACTCTCCCGCTTCTGTAACGTGGCTTGCTTGCATTAGCTAGACGCCCCCTCCCCCCAAAACGTCCCTTTTGCAGGTTTGAGGCTTATAAGGGGCACCCTTGCAATTGTTTGGGGCTGGCCAGGGGAACAGCTTTATGCTCTTCTGCTCAGTCGCCACTAGTTGTGCTTTAATAAAGGCTTGATTCCTTTATACGTGAGTGGTCTGGAAGTCAGTTTTTGAAACCCCGGGACCAAGCTTTAACTAGAACAAGCAAGCAAGCCAGAAAACAAATGAATAGATAGATGATAGATAGATAGATAGATAGATAGATAGATAGATAGATAGATAAATTGAATATGGGGATGTGGCTCAGTCAGTGGTCAAGTGAGTGCTTCTGGGTTCAACTCATAAATCAATGGATTTACCAAAAATATATAAAAATATCTGTATAAAAAGGGGATGTTGGTTTAGCTCAGTGGTAAACTGTGTCCGTGTTCAGTCCCCAGTTCCAGGCTCCAGGCAGAAACCAGCCCCTGTGTGAGGGGCTGGTTTCTGGTTCCATCCCCACCAAGGAAACCCTGACATGAGTATGGGGAGCCATATTTGTCTATTGGATGCCAAGGGTAGAGTGATTTCCATCTTGATCTCCCCCCCCCCCCACCACCACCACCTCTGTCTGTGTGAGCAAGGTCTCTTCTAGTGTCTGGATTTTATTTATTTACCTATTTATCTATGTATGTATGTATGTATGTATGTATGTATGTATGTATGTATTTAAACAATGCCTTTATGTTATTAATTTCTTTTTATCTGGAGCTGAGGATCTAACCCAGGGCCTCGAATATGCTAGGGGACCACTCTAACGCTGAGATATAAAGGACCCCAGCGCATCCCAGCCCATCCCAGCCCAGCACAGAGTCTTTGAGATGAGATTTTATTGCCTGTTTTGGTTGTTTGAGTCTGTCTTTGTTCACAACTTTTGTTTCTTTTGTGATGCTAGGCTGGGGAAGAAACCCAGGGCCTCGGGCCTTGGTCCACAAAGGGTCTTGATTGCTGGGCAACACCCTCACCTTTTTTTCCTTTGTCTCTTCCCTTCCCCAGAAAGTAAACCCAGGAAGGGCCTCCCTCTCCTTCCCCCAGGCCCAAATCCATCCTGTTTGGGTTTTGGGCTCAGACAGGTACACACTAGACAGACAGACAGACAGACACAGACACAGACACAGACACAGACACACACACACACACACACACACACACACACACACACACACGGGAAACATCACTGTTTTATTTTTGTTCGTTTCTCTCTTAACCTCATCCAGGCCCTCCCTCATAACTCTCAGGGGCGGGGGGGGGGGGGGGGGGGGGAGGGGAAGGTGTTTACTATGGACCTCTGGTGGTGACAGCCTTGGGAGGGAGGGACTACTACTAGGGAATTGGAGTGAGTGGGATGGGGGAAGTGGGGATTATAGTTCAAATTCCAAGGGTCGGGCAGAGGCACAGAAGCTATCTCCTAGGTGGGGCATGTTAAAGGCTAAGGAACGTGATCAGATACCAGGGGTGAAAGCGGTATGTCCTCCCCACCCCCCAGTGCTTCCAGGACTTTACTGTGGGGGGGGGGGGGGAAGGCGGGAGTACAACCGCACTGAGGCCCGTGCCCATCTGTCTTTCCAGGGACTCAGTAGGCTGAGGGAAGAGAGGAAGATATGACGCAGCGGCTTGCAGCGTAGTGATCTGTATATGGATATAGATATAGATATCTAAGTCTGTCAGTCTGTCTGTCTATCTATCTATCTATCTATGTATCTATGTCTATACATGTAGATAGATTATATCTAAACTGGAAATGGAACTCAGGCAGGCCTTCCAAAATGACGGTAGCTTTGCGCCACCTAGCGTTCAGTGACTGCAACTAACGAGGCTGCTTTTCTCAGACCGCAGAGCACTCACTGTGAACTCCCAAGTTCCACAGGGTGGAAACCCGTCGCTATGCGCATCCACGTGTATATGCTTGTGTTTCTGACCCGGTGGCGAGATGAGATCCGACTGAAGAAGCCAAGCAAGCCTAAAACGTGTGTCCCACCTTCACCACTCCTAAGTGTGGTGGATTAGCCGACTGAGAAAGGCCTTAGGGGAGGGAGCAGCTTCGGTCCGATAGGGGACAGTTGGGGAAGGCAAGGACCCTGAGTAACTGCACAGTTGCTCTGGGATCCAATTTTACCTGTAGACCTACTCGGCGCTACATAAACCTCAGCCAGCCAGCCAGCCAGCCAGCCAGCCAGCCTGTGCTGCATTTTGTCCTGTCTTTATTGGTATTAGGTATTTTCCAGAAGAAATGGGGGGGGGGGGGATTTCCCATCTCGTGTCAAGAGTCTCCCGGGGACTGAATCCTCCTTGTCCACGCTTTCCTTGAAGATCCTTTAGAGA
>NW_027511274.1:0-26772 GCF_048772815.1 Callospermophilus lateralis
ATTTACAAATAAGCTTCTGTTGGCTACACCATGTCAATCACAAGCCATTTGGAAGCTAATGGCAGATCCACATGGCCCCACAACAGATGTATTATCACACACCTGCACACCACTGCTCTAGGCCCACTAATCAGCAGGCTCCAACTTACTGGCAAATCTGTTCTACACCATTTTCATGAAACCCAGTAAATCAAGGCACTGTCTGGTACACTCATGATCAGCAACAGGACATCCAAAGGTTCTCCAGTGCCACCTGGTCTTGGGAATTTCAAAAATTTCATGGAATTTATCTAGCCATTTTTCAAGGAAGATGTTGAAGGCACTGTGGGTTACAATTCATTCAGGAACCATTAAATGGTGGGGAAGCTCATTTCAATGAAAACTCTGGAGAACTCTCACAGGCAAGGCTTCCCAAAAAGTGGCCAATAGGTCACATGAAGCCAGGCCTATTGCAGTCTACAATGTGAGGTCCATGTGTGTTTTGACTGTCAACTATGGCTGCCACGTCTTTCAAAATAAAATCATGTGATATTCTGGCTGAGATTCCCAGTGCTCTGTGGAAAGCCACCCTGTTCCTAGATCTCACTTTTCTTTTCAAGGGCGACTCTCATGCGTTGCCTCCTAAAATCCTAACACAATTAATGGCAATATTTTTCTGATGTCAGTTCCAGAACTCAGTCTGTAAGGGAAATCACACCAGAGTTCAAGCCTGGTTTGGTCCATCTTCTATACATTAAGAAGAGAAATGTTGATTCAGACACATCCCTTCATCTGACCAAGTTGTTTGCCATGGAATATGACTTTTGCTTTCACAGGTCCTTCATAGCTGCCTATATCTTCTCCAGGGATCATTTCTTTGTTGACCTTTGAGGTTCTCAGCAGGTGGAGGATCCTCTAAATTCCTGTATTATAAGACCAACTCTGTCCCTGCTCTTTCGTAAAGTTAGATTGAGAGAACAGTGTATGGTTAGGGTTAATATCATGTTCCATTTGGGTTAGGAATCATTCTACGGGATGAATTATGGTATTGGGAACCTGAAATATTCATAGGAATATAAGTGTAATATAAGTATGAATACAGAAATCTAGGTAAAATTTGAAGCCCAGAAGGTCTTTGGGCCCTTGACTGGGATACTTAGCTTTGAATTATATTCTGCACAGATGTCTCAGATTAATCAATATACAATGGTAGCATTCCTTGTACCTTGGATGATTGAATGTCAAAGAGAACATCCACTCAAAAAGGGATAGTCGGTAGGATTAGGAATTAGTCGGAAGAGTGAATATAGGATTTGGTCCAAAAAATCTTTAGCAATAGGGTTTTGGGTACAGAGTGAGTGTAAATGTGAGCACATGTGAAGAGTCAGTCACAATGATGAACTGGGGAAAATATGAAGGAAAGCAGATAATAATAGAGACATTAGGAAATCAGGCAAAGTATAAACTGAGTGATAAGATTAGACATTTTCAACTGGCTTGATGTTGAATATATAATCTTAGGAAGAAACAAATATGTAGTCACCAATCGGGTTGACATTTGAGAGCATTAGGCAACCTGGACATGGATGTTTTTCGTGATCCATGCTCACTTTCCATTTAGGCTTTGGTACAAACTTAAGTGTGATCTTTGTAATTGTGTCCAGAATATTACTTTGATAAAATGTATATGTACATCAGGTGATATGAGTATTTCTTCCACCATTTCTGGGAGCAATATTTTGAAGATGTATAAATAAGTATTGGGGGTATAAAAAGGTGTACCCTGTGTCTATGAATATAGACATAATGCATGAATAGACCATACTGTGAACAAATAATATAACTTTTTCCAACTTTAAATAATGGATTGAATTGATATCTGAAAATATACAGAAAATCTATATTGATGTACAATCCTTCATTCCAACCAGTTATACATCTAATGGTAATATTAGGGTTATGGTTGATCATGACGTGTATGTGAGTTTTGCTTCAAAGGTGATTATGGAAATAGAAAATAATGCATTTGGAATGAAGTCTCATGAAAAGACTGTGAATCAGGCGGTATAGTGATACCAGACTTCAAACTATACAACAGAGCAATAGTAACAAAATCAGCATGGTACTGTACCAAAACAGGCGGTTGGACAAATGGTACAGAATAGAGGACACAGAAACCAATCCACTAAACTACAACTATCTTATATTTGATAAAGAGGCTGAAAGCACACAATGGAGAAATGATAGCAGCTTCAACAAATGTTGCTGGGAAACCTGGAAATCCATATGCAATAAAATGAAACTGAATCACTTTCTCTTGCCATGAACAAAAGTTAACTCAAAATGGATCAAGGAGCTTGATATCAAATCAGAGACACAGTGTCTGACACAAGAAAAAGTTGGCTATGATCTACATACTGTGCGGTCTGGCTTCAAATTTCTTAATATGACACCCATAGCACAAGAGTTAATAACTAGATTCAACAAATGGGACTTACTCAAACTAAAAAGTTTTTTCTCAGCAAAAGAAACCATAAGAGAAGTAAATAGGTAGCCTACATCTTGGGAACAAATCTTTACTCCTCAAACTTCAGATCGAGCCCTAATATCCAGAGTATACAAAGAACTCAAAAAATTAGACAATTAGATAACAAATAACCCAATCAACAAATGGGCCAAGGACCTGAACAGACACTTCTCAGAGGAGGACATTCAATCAATCAACATGTACATGAATAAATGCTCACCATCTCTAGCAGTCAGAGAAATGCAAATCAAAACCACCCTAAGATATCATCTTGCTCCAGTAAGATTGGCAGCCATTATGAAGTCAAACAACAACAAGTGCTGGTGAGGACGTGAGGAAAAGGGTCCACTTGTACATTGCTGGTGGGAGTGCAAATTGGTGCAGCAAATTTGGAAAGCAGTATGGAGATTTCTTAGAAAGCTGGGAATGGAACCACCGTTTGACCCAGCTGTTAACCTTCTCGGTCTATTCCCTAAAGACCTAAAAAGAGCATGCTACAGGGACACGGCTACATCGATGTTCATAGCAGCACAATTCACAATAGCAAGACTGTGGAACCAGCCTAGATGCCCTTCAATAGACGAATAGATAAAAAAAAATGTGGCTTTTATACAAAATGGAGTATTACTCTTCATTAAAAAATGACAAAATCATAGAATTTGCAGGGAAATGGATGGCATTATAGCAGGTTATGCTAAGTGAAGCTAGCCAGTCCTTGCAAAACAAATGCCAAATGTCTTCTTTGATATAAGGAGAGTAACTAATAACAGAGTAGGGACAAAGAGCCTGAGAAGATTAACACTAAACAGGAATGAGAGGTGGGAGGGAAAGGAAGAGAGAAGGGAAATTGCATGGAAATGGAAGGAGACCCTCAGGGTTATACAAAATTGCATACAAGAAGAAGTGAGGGGAAAGAGGAAAAAAAACAAGGGAGAGAAATGAATAACAGTAGAGAGGGTAGAGAGAGAAGAGGGGAGGGGAGGGAAGAAGAGGGGGATAGTAGAGGAGAGGAAAGGCTGCAGAATACAACAGACACTAGTATGGCAATATGTAAATCAATGGATGGGTAACTGATGTTTTTCTGCAATGTGTATGCGGGGTAAAAATGGGAGTTTATAACCCACTTGAATCAAAGTGTGAAATATGATATATCAAAAACTATGTAATATTTTGAACAACCAACAATAAAAATTTTAAAAAAAAGAAACCTGGAGGAATACATGTGTTCTGAAGCAGGAAGTAATTGAAAGTGAAACAAATGTCTATAAATTTATGAACTTGTGGATAAATATATATCTTATGATGTGCATAAACTGAAGAAATAGTAATGTACTAGTGTTGCATAAAAATGAACGTCAAAATACACAACTTGTCACATAGGAATCTACTTGCATTAATGTTAAACTGGGTCAGATACTGTAGAAATATTAGGATTTGTGTGCACCATTCACTAAAGTTATTTTTCAGTACTAGGAGACAAATATGTATTTCAGGTGGATGAATATTTTTGAGAATAATCTTGTGAAAAGTTTATTATAAATCCACATACATGAACATGAATGAATGTGGGGAGTGTATAATAAGGCATATATATTTCATATTTTGAAAAATCTGGAGAGTGTGTGTATATACATATACATATACACACACTCACACACAAAACACACACAGGAACATTAAAAATTAGCAATACATATGCCAATCGAAATTCATCATGAAATATATATCTTTCACAGATACAAAAGTATTTATTTTACTGAACTTGTATTTATGTATAATGTTGTTCAACTAGGAAGCAAACACATAGATTGAATTTTCTGTTAAAACAGTGTTTAGGAGGAGTGATCTCTTTTTACGATTTGTATCTGCCAAGTCAGCCACCTCATAAGAATGTATGTGTGATACCATGTAGGATTCTATATGTGAACCTAAAAAATACATGTGCTGAATAGGCTTCAGAGAAAGGGAGACAGGAATTCACATATTTGTTAACTTTAAAAACACATGGAGAACTATTTCAATTAAAAATTGACTAGATTTATAACACCAACACTTTATCAGGCAAAAGGCAAGTCTAACTATACACCGTGCCTACTCTGAACTGCTTCTATTTCTATTCTCTTTGGGTTGTTTTTCTCCATCATATTAGAATTAGTAGTCAGAGTCTAGTCCTGTTTTGGTTAGTGTCATGGATTCAGTATTTTGAATGGAAAATTAGATAATGAATCCAATGTGTATGCAAATATGTGCTGCACAAAAATTTTTCCACTCTCATCCAGCACAATACCTTGAAATTATCTTTGCCCCAAGTAAGACACAATTAGAGTAGAAGAGTTAGAAAATCTGTGAATACATATCTGTACTGGAAAATGCTCAGGAGTTCACAACCTTG
This sequence comes from Callospermophilus lateralis, assembly GCF_048772815.1. Lineage (NCBI taxonomy): Eukaryota > Metazoa > Chordata > Mammalia > Rodentia > Sciuridae > Callospermophilus > Callospermophilus lateralis. Next base: position 4,899 of record NW_027511274.1, read on the forward strand.
GAGGTGGTAGAGTAGTTTCCAAAAGTAAGGGACACGGGTTGATAGACCCAACCTGATCTTTTATTAAAATTGGGAGCCATCTTGCCACAAAGCCATAAAAAGTTAATTTTGGCTTTACTATAAATAACTGCAAATTCTGAACCTGCTTGGAATGCCTGCCCGTGCCTTGAATTCACCCATGCTTGACTCTCTGACCAGATAGCAGCCCTCGCTGAAACTTTAGTGACACATCATAAATTTTGGCCTTCCCTGGCCAGACAACGACCCTCTCTGAGGCTCTATTTGTCCTCATAATTTCTGATATTGGGGCCACCAAAAAATAAACAAATAAATAAATGAACTACCATTTTTGTGATGCTTGTCAAAGTTCTGTTATCTGTAACCCCCATTTTGTGTAACTTTCTGGGCTATATAGCTGTGCTGTAGGAAAGGCGGGGTTGCTGTCTTGTTCCTGCCGTTTTGGGATGGAGAGGCAGCCCAGCCGGTTGACATAATAAGCTTGCCTCAATTTGATTTTAGTTGGAGTCAGTGTTCTTTTTTTGTGTCCTCATCTAATTTTTTTGAGTTCCCCAGCAAGATGACCCTGCCGACCAGATCACAAGACCAGACTGCTGGAAAATCTGAATCTGGCCTTCCCTTCAGGGCTCCGGGCTGGAGAGCCACTCTAGTGGGTGCACATCTTGAGCTGTTCCAAGGTCATGGAGTGAGCGTTAGGTCCCAGGAGCACTGCGGTGAACCACCGCACTAAAACTATTAGCAATCACCTGATGGAGGAGGCCTCAAAAATTAAGTGGCACCTTTATAACATCTGATATCCGTTATAAAGGATATCAGATGTTATAATATCATCTGTTCTGATGACATAGAGGTGTCCTGGGGAGGCTCACATATACTCGTTTTCGGTACAGTAATGAGAATCGTTCTGTCCTCTGTTCTGTTCTGTAGGGAATTCATCTGGAATGGTAGAGATGTGATGACTGGCATGTACGTGGTCCTACTTCGGAGCTTTAGCAAGACGTTGCATTGCTCCTATGTTTTTTGTTTCAAGTTCGGGTTTCTGTATTTTGTGTTTTGTTCTGTGTTCTATATGTTTTTCTTGTTTGTTTTGTGTGTTTTGTTCTGTGATTTCTGTGGTAAAAACATAAGTATATTGGACGTGAAAATGGGTAACAAAGAAAGTAAGCCTGATATTCTTTCGGACTCTGTTTTAAGGAACTGCGATGAACTTTACCCCCCTTTGTTAAGCAGGATGAGAGAAGCTCCTAGCTGGCTGCCTGGAGTATAACCACTGCAGAGGGCAATGCCTGCTGGGGACCTAAGAACTGAGTATCTCCCAGGTTAACAAGTGAAACTCCATTAAAACCCCTTGTCCCTCCAGATCAAGAGAGTCACAACCTCTGGGCAGGGTTCCCTGTGTTTCTTCTTTGTTACCAAAGCAATAAACCTCCCTTTTTCTTTTTCTAAAAACCTTGTCCTCATTATTAAATTGGCATTAATTGGCTTCAAGGTCAGGAGCCGAACTTTAAGTTACAAATTTTGATAAATCCCTCCCCCACCCCCTGTCCTGGAACATTTTTAGAGCTGACTACTGAAATGTTACTAGATGGAACATGCTTGGGGTGGAACCGAACCAGAGGAGATAATCCTGTAAGTAAAAGGAGGGACTGAGGGACTCCCAGCAGCTGCTGAAGCGCTGTTGCTTCAGGGAATTTCCTCCTTCCTTCCCTGCACTGTAAGGATTATGCCACCACTGTCTTGTTAAAAAAGAGAAAAAGAAAAAGGGGACACTAAATGCATTAAAGTCACCATGGAGACCCTTAATTGTACATTTCAGGTTGCCCCTCTGTTAAAACATCTGCCCCCCCCCTTGTGGACATCTATGGTGCCACTGGTGTAGGAGATTTTTTTTCTTATCTGCTCAGGTTTAAAGGATTCTGTCTGACAGCCATAGTCTGGACCTTCTTTCTGTCTGTCTTGTGTCTTTGTTTCTGGCCCTTTAAGACATGTGCAATAATGTGTTGATATTATAAATTGTTTCTTGGGAATGATCTTAGCTGAATGTGTGTCTAAATGATGATGTTTTATTGTAACAATCTGGTATTTGAATGGGTTTTTGAAGCATTGCAAAATCTTGCATTTAAAAGTCGGGTTTAGGTAATGGTTTAGTTTATGATTTCAGATAATTCATGCCAGAGAATTTAAATACTTAGGATGGAAAACTAAAGAACTCTACTTCCAAATTGGCAAGTAACTTCCCAATCATTCAGTCTTTATTTTTCACCAATTTTGAATTGGGTAGCCTGTGAAAATATCACTGTGTGTTCGAGAGCATTAATCTGGACAAGGATTGTAAATCATAGTATGATATCTGTTGACAAAACAAGATGTAAAGATTTAAAATTTTGTGAATTGTATCTTAAACTTGTACCATAATTTTCAACATCCGAACCTGAAAATTATGGTTAAAATGCCTTAGGCCTGAGGTGTCTGCTCAGAAAAGCAGTTTTTTCCTGCTCCTTCCAGACCTCAGCCATGACTTATTTTGAAAGGCAAATGAAAGAAGCCTGCAAGCTTAGTAGGAGACTGATCTGAGGCCTAAGAGAAAAAAAGGTAAATTGTATGGTATTTACTAATTACTGGCCAGTCATTTTTTCTAGGACTCTTATTTTTTTCCTTAGATACTTTATTTTTTTTTTTTGAGCTCATGATTTTGATCATACAGACCTAGGTTAATGTTTTTCTGATCAGTACTATCTTTGACCAACTGTGGACTTTTTGAAACATTGCAATGGAGATTTCACCTGCGAAAAGCTACAAGGCCTTTACTATTATTATGTGTGCTCAATTTTGTTATGTGTTGTATGTCTATATATACATATGTCCGTATATTTTATATATGATATACAAATTAATATATATAAGGAGCACTCATTAAAAAAAAGCACTCATAAAAACAAATTTTAAAAAGTGGATTTAAAGATCTTCAATTCACGTGATTTAAATAATTCAATTAAATTTGATAAACAGATAAAAATAAATGTCTTTAAATTTAAGCTTTCAAGTTTTTCTAGGTATTCAAAAATCTGATAAAATATTAATATCTACAAAATGTCTAATATGCCTTGGTTCTAGGACTTTTTCTTCAACATAAAAATGGTTTACACTCTTCAATACATGTGTCTAATATTTTGATAAATAAGTAAAGTAAATTTGATATGGGATTACTCATTCACGAGTACTTTTGTTAGATATCTGATTGACTTACTAACGTCTGTATAAGTTTGACTAAATTCTGTAAAAGATTGTAAAAATCAATCATGTGTTAAAGAGACAAAAATTTCTTAAAACATAAGTTTACCCATAACATTGTGTTTATTAAGTTTTATTTTTTCTTGTGCAAGCAACCATAGAAATTAAACAACTGATTAAATTAGAACTGTTATTTTAGAGCACTGTACTGCCATTTCTTTAAAAGCTAAACTTGGTTAATGTAGAAACATCAATGTAATTGTGATGCTACTAATGTGCTCATATCTTACAGGTATGCAAGTCTGTAAGGTAAAAATTTTAAAAGAGCATTATATCAAGCTGGTGTTCTGAAGTTTTATGGGGATTTATTCACCTGTTATCAATAAGATCTGTAAAGTTTAATATTACTTTTTACATTGGGGAACAATTTAAATGTACTTTATGTTAATGAGAGCCTAATCTATGTAAAGGTTAAAAACTTTCAGCATTTGTTTAATTCATATTTTAAAGTGATTTTATATGGTGTTAGCTAATGTTCATGTGACCTCAAACAATTTATGTAAACTTTTCAAAATAATATTTAAAAAATAAAGATCAGCTTTAGAACTAAAACACTTAAGATTTATAAAGAGCCCTGCCTTACCTGAGATAAGGCTGTGTGTCCCATCTTATTTCATGTGAGAATGAATACAAAAGCAGTAGGTCAGATTTTATTTCTTTAAAGTTATGTTAAAAGTTCTTTTTTAATGTCAAGATTCCTAGGATCTCGAACAGGGGATATAATGTATGACTCAGCCAAAAAATTCAGGGTAGCTATTAAACGAACTAAGTATTTTTACTGTTGTTAAAAAATTTTATTTTGTAATTTTCTTATATGTGATCTAAAGATTCCCTGTTAGTGTTTTAAAGAAGTGTTGCTTTAAGAACAAAACATGGGTTAATTTCAGAGAGTAAGTTATCACCTACAAGACAGACAGAATAATACAGATCCCAATTAATAAAAAGATAAATAATTATGAAGTTATAGACATTAAAGCCTGGTGCTCTTAATATCAGGCTGTTAAAATTTATTTGATAGATGTTTAAGATTAGGATTTTAAATTAAAATTAATTGAAAAGGGCCAAGGAAACCAATATTTGGCTCTTGCCCTCTGAGTCAGTCTGAATCCAGGGAACAGGGGACTTCTCTAAAGAGTTTTGCAACTCTGGGCTATAAAAACTCCCAATCAGGGAGATTAATGAGACCACTGGAGAACAGAAAGCCAATCAGTGCATTTGCTATGAAGAGAAGAGTCATCAGAGAAGAAAGAAATCCCTGATGCTTCCGAGGGAAGCCACATGGTCAAACAAGACCTGGACCCACCTAGCGCAAATGGCTCTAGCAGAACTGAGAAAGTGCTCTCAAGTTTACCCAGTTTATGACTCCCATAAAAGCTCACCTGACTGTTAACAATAGATAGAAACAAAAGTCAGTTTGAATGCTTCATCTTAAACACTTAGCAAAGACAGTGAAAACCAAAATACAGCCATTCCTGGACATTTTGAATAATAATAATAATAATAATAATAATAATAATAATAATAATAATATTTTAAGGTACACACTTTATGTTAGCCTCCCAAAATAAGTAAGACTGGAGGCTACAAAGAAGGATTCTCTGACAGGAATGCCTGATACTTATTAAAAGAGACTATCAAGAAGAGCTGCCAGAGTCAGAAATTTTCAGTTTAAGGCCTAAATATATTCCTAACCTACACAGGTAAGCTTGGTGTTTGCTAGTACGATAATCCAGTCCTGAGTATCAAAATTAAAGGTTTCTCTATTAGGCACAGAGGTCATACTGGTAAAAGGATTTTGCAAGATCAGATGACACTAAATTATTAAACTATATCTTATGGGGAGGGACAACTCTAATACTAAAAGTTAAATATTAAATTGACAGTCTTTATAACTGGGGATATTAAAGACTGGAGAGGGAACTTCTATACAGTGACATGTTCCAGCTGCTGCAACATTTATTCAGTACTCATGGTTTTTGTTTCTCTCATGTAATAACCAATCCCCAGATGACTTTACAACCTGTTCTTCCCCAACCAGACTTCAAACCGAACTGACTTCTAAAAGGCAACTCATGTCCCTCAACTACTTCTAAAAGGCAACTCATGTCTCTCACACCATGCCTACTCACGTCATCCTCTCTCAGCTCAGAAGAAGCCAAAATGGGTGACGCCTCTCTTATTACAACAATAGAGCCAAATATAAATAGACAATCAATATAAGTAATTAATTAAGTCAGGTAAAATCAGGGAGACTGGTTTTGGGTGAGTTCTAAAAATTTGGAGACTTTTACCTGAGGGATTAAAATTTCCTCAGTGCTCTACCCCTAATCTATCAAAGATTTGAAAGGGACACAGAGAAAAGGGGGGAATGATAGACCCAACTGATCTTTTATTAAAATTGGAAGCCATCTTGCCAAAAAGCCATGAAAAGATAATTTTGGCTTTACCATAAATTACTGAAAATTCTGAACCTGCTTGGAATGCCTGCCAGTGTTTGAACTGAGCCATGTCTGGCTCTCCGACCTGATAGCAGCCCTCTCTGAAACTTTAGTGACATATCATAAATATTTGCCCTCCCTGGCCAGACAACAACCCTCTCTGAGGCTCTAATGGTCCTCATAAATTCTGATGTAGGGACTGCAAAAAAAAAAAAAAAAAAAAAAAAAAAAAAATATATATATATATATATATATATATATATATATATATATATATATAAACAAACTACCATTAGTGTGATGCTTGTCAGAGTTCTGTTAAATGTAATGCCCATTTTGTGTAAATTTCTGGTCCATGAAGCTGGGCTGTAGGAAAGCTGGGGTTGCTGTCTTGTTCCCGCCATTTTGGGAGGGAGAGGCAGGATGGCCAGTGGAAATAATAAGCTTAATTTAATTTAATTTTTATTGGTGTCAGTGGTCTTCTCTTGTGTCCAGATCTAACAGGAAAACACTCACAAAACATGGAGCTCTGCCGGCCTAAAGACTTCTTGAGACACTTCCTCTGAGGTTGGGCACTTGAAATATATGTTGTTGTAAGGAATTTTAGCTTCCTTTCTAGTGGGACCATCAAAGCTGTGTCTGCATCTGTGTGACCTGGAGGCCATGGTTTCTTATATTCTAATGAACATGAGGCAGCAGTGCTGAATTTTCTCGTTGTAGGTAAACTGTGGCCACTAGGTCCTAATGTCTCCCCGTGTGGACTGTGAATACATTTTGTCATCCTAAACTTTTAGTGGTGTTTCTTGCTGCTGCACTGCGATTTTGGTATTTGCTTCATGAAATACAATGAGTTCAACTGGGACCCAGTGCTGGAGGGAGTTCTGTCACTTGTGGTGGGTCAGAGTCTGCAGGAGAATGCACCAACCAGGCTTCTATCCCACAGAGCTTGCCCCCTTGTCCATAGCAATCTGACTCTGAAATTTGCCCTGAAACCTCTCCATATAAAAAGATGCCTTTACATAGAAGGGCCTGCTGGCTGCACCATGTCACTCACAAGCCATTTGGAAGGCAATGGCAAATCCTCATGGCCACACCACAGATGTATTATCACACACCTGCCCACCACTGCAATAGGCCCACTACTCTGCAGGCTCCAACTTACTGGCATCTTTGTTCTACACCCTTTTCATGAAACCCAGACAATCTAGGCATTCTATGGTACACTCATGATCAGCAACAAGACATCCAAAGGCTCTCCAGTACCACCTGGTTAAGGGAATTTCAAAAATTTCATGGTATTTAACTAGCAATTTTTCATGGATGAAGTTGGAGGCACTGTGGGTTTCAGTTAATTCAGGAACCATAAAATGGTGAAGAAGGTCATTTCAATGAAAGCTGTGGAGTACTCTCACAGGCAAGTCTTCCCATAGAGTGGCCAAAGGCTCATATGCATCCAGGCCCATTAAGGTCTACAATGTGACGTCCATGGGTGTTTTGACTCTCAACTATGGATGCCTAATCTTTCGGAAAAAAAATCTTGTGATATCCTGGCTGAGATTCTCAGGCTCTGTGGAAAACAAACCTGGTCCTTGATCTCAGTTTCCAAGGGCGAATCCCATGCGTGGCCTCCTAAAATCCGAACACAATTCATGGCAATATTTCTCTGAGATCAGTTCCAGAACTCAGACTCTAAAGGAATGACACCAGAGTTCAAACCCAGGTAGAACCAGTCATCACTTCCAACCGCCACACAAATCCCCACAATTAAAACCAAAACACTCCCACAAAGCCCTCATCTTTTTCCATATAGACACTCATCATAACCTGTGGCTGGAGTTTTCCATGAGGGACTCATCCCAAGACAGTGTACAAAATAACCTTCCTAGCCCCTCATTTGCCTAAAGTCAGGGTTGCCTGGACACCCTTCCTGAGAACCAGGAGTGACCATAGGCCTGACGTAAATACTGCTCTGCTTCTCCAATTTGAGGCCTACTGACTGTCGGGTTTAGATTTTTTATCTGAATTGGTGTCATGAAAAAACCCAAGCACCTAAAGACTTGCCACTGCAGAGTTTTGAAGAACTCATTTGACACAAAGAATCCCTATTCTCACTAGATGGATGTCAGGAACCTTATAGAGAAAGGCGAGAGACTTCACCCACAAAGACTGCTTTTTGGGCCATTTTGGTTTTGGAAGCACACATGGAATCTTTCTTTAGATCCATCAGGTGCTGAGAATATAAGCCACAGCCTCACACATGGCCAAGAGGCTGATTCACAAACATCCCTTTCCAAAGCAATTAAGCAAAGAGGTACAGGTGATGCCCATTAATTTCCATTTGAAAACTGTTTTCTTCAGGCGTCCCAAAGGGGTGGCCTGAGGCAAAGACCTTCCTGACATTCAGGGCAACAGAACAATAGGTAAGCAAATGGCCCAAAGCAGGGTTTCTCCACTTAGACTTTTTTGGTCACACTGATATCTGAGTTTTCTGATATTCCCCCAATCCATTAAGCTATCCAGTACATGGCCATATCACAGAGCTTGGAGATGGTACATATATTGGACACAAAACCATGAGCCTATTCTGGAGAGTGGCCCAAATTCAGGAAGAAAACAGGAACTTAGGAAGATAGTAGGTGTTACCCATCCATAAGGCAAGCCAAAGTCCATTCATTAATTGGGCAGGATGAATGCTGTGAAGCTTTCTACTAGACAGGACACATCCATTGATGCATTCTCTTCTCTAATGTCTACAACCACGAACACAGTGGGACATACAGACATAGAAACACTCATCTTGTCAAACGACTTACTAGAAACAGTCCCCTCCAAACCAAACAAACCGCCTTTCCTCCCTATTCTCAGAACATGAGACAAAACCATAAACTCCCACCCACACCCACAAAGTCATGTCCTTCCCCCAAGTAGGTCTGTGACTATCCGGAGTATCCTCTGACTGGTGGGTCTTAGTATGTTTTCCGGAAATGGCCTGTCCTGTCTCAGATCTTGTCTCCTTGGTCAACTCTGTGACGTTGTCAGGTGCCAGTGGTGAGCCACTACCTGCTTTCTGAGGAAAGGGCCCTCTTCAGAGCTCTGCTGGCATTTGGCCATCCTCACATCAGTAGGTACCAAGAAAGACTGACACTGTCCTTGGTAAATCCAAACAAGTGTGCCTACTGGAACTGGGACTGAGAGTGGCTCTGAGTGCCTGGCTTACTGGACCCCAAGTTCAGAGAGTTTTTTTCCCAAGGAAGTGAGGTAGGTCACTTCCTCCAGGAACTGAATGAGGTCACTGCCTTGGCAACTACTTTGTCCTAACAGTTGCTTCCATAGGTCCCATGAGATGGAGGCTGCCCCTACTTCCTGTGACACTTTCACAAGTTCAAATAGTGTATCCACCCTACTCACCTGGCAATAGCTCTCCACACAGGCCTGGTTTGTTCCATCCTCTCTACATTAAGATCAGAGAGGCTGATTCAGACACAACCCTTCATCCTGCCCAGGTTGTTTGCCATGGAAGATGACTTTTGCTCTCTTAGGTCCTTCATAGCTGCCTACATCTTCTCCAGGGATAATTTCTGCATGGACTTTTGAGGTTCCCAGCAGGTGGAAGATTCCCTACATTCCTGTATTGTAAGAGCAACTCTGTCCCTGCTCTTCTGTAAAGTTATATTGAGTGAACAGTGTATGGTTAGAGTTAATAACATGTTTGATTTATGTTAGTAATCATTCTGCAGGATGAATAATGGTATTGGGAACCTGCCTTGTTAATAAGAATATAGAGGTGAAATATAAGTATGAAAACAGAAATCTAGGTAAAATTTGAAGCCCAGAAGTGCATTTGGCCCTTGATTGGGATACTTAGCTTTGAATTACGTTCTGCACAGGTGTCTCAGATAATTCAACATACAGCGTCATAGGACCTTGTATCTTGGATGATTGAATGTCGAAGAGAACATCCAGTCCAAAAGCGATAGTCAGTAGGATTAGGAAGATAATTGGTAGGTTTAGAAGGAAGAGTTAGTATAGGATTGATACCAAAAGTTTTTTAGCAATAGGGTTTCGGGTAGAGAGTGAATGTATATGTCAGCCCATGTGAAGAGTCAATCACAATGATGAACTGGGATAAATATGTAGGAAAGCAGAAATCAATAGAGACATTAGGAATTCAGCCAAAGTATAAAGTGAGTGATAGAATTAGATATTTTGAACAGGGTTGAGGTTGAATAGAAAATCTTAGGAAGAAACAAATATGTAGTCACCAATACGATTGATATTTGAGAGCATTAGGCAACCTGGACATGGATGTTTTTAGTAATCCATGCTCACTTTCCTTTTAGGCTTTGGTGAAAGGTGAATAAAATATGTACTTGTCACTTCCTATTTTTCTGTATGCTTAACAAAACACTGTTGAAATCTTGAGAAATGTTAGCCAATCCTGTTCCCAGAATGTGTTGTCCCCAACTGCCAAACTGCAGAATGTACTCTCTCACCCATTTGCTCACAAACCGACCAGTCGCCCAGACCCATCAATAAACTTCCCTCCCTGTCCTCTCCAAGAAAAGAATATAAGCTCTGCTTAAGCTCTTTCAGGGCTCTCTGCTCTATCCAAGTGAGGTCTGAGCCCCAGCATGCTGTACTCCCTATTAACCCTATACTATTGCATGAGACAGTCTCTTGGTGGTCTCTTCCTCCAATGCTTGCCAGAACTTCACATCTGAAACCCCCAGCAAGATCCATCAGTGGTGTACGAAAGACTCCCAACGAGCTCCTATCAGGATAAGTAAGGTACCACTTTCGTGTTTCAGGTTTCAGGTTAGGGCTTTGCAAAATGGCTATCGGTGATGAGCGTGAGCTCTCTCAGATGCTGGTTGACAGACGTGTCACCGAGCCACAGGTCACGTTCCTGGGGGATGCCCCCAGAGGATTCGGAAAATAGAGGAACAATAGTATCCTCGACTCAGTGATTTTTTTGTTTCGGATTCGGTTTTGCCAGCACATCAGGTTTTGCTGGCTAATCAGTCCTGGTCTCAGTATTGGACGTCCATTGCCTGTCTTTCTTGTCTTGTCTTGTCTGTGTTGTGTGTCATTGCTTTCACTGTTTGTATATCTTTCATTATGGGACAGAGCACTTCAATGCCTCTGTCCCTGACTCTTGTTCAGTGGACCAAAGTCCACTTAAGGGCTCAGAATCTTTCTGTTTCAGTAAAATGCCGGAACTGGCAGACTCTCCGTGCCTCAAAATGACCCAGCTTTGGAGTCGGATGGCCCCTAAAGAAACTTTCTACTCCCCACTAATTCAAAAAGTCAGAAATATTGTCTTTCAACTGGGGCCACATAGCCATCCAGATCAAAAGCCATATATCTTAACTTTGCAGGACCTCTGCAAATCTCCTCCTCCATTTGTGAAGCCTTTCCTTTTCCCTGCCCCCGCTCCTCCACCTTCCCCCATGATTCTATCTCTCAAACCCTCTGCTCCTCCTCCTCCACCCTTTGTTCTTCCTAAGTCTCAAGACTCAACTAGACTCTCCGCACCCTCCTTATCCCCTACCCTCTTCCCCCAACACCCAACACCCTCTAAGTGATTCCCTTGCTGCTGACTCAGCCTCTCCACCATTGGAGGAAGCTAGGCCGGCCCAGCGCCCTCCAGATTACTACCCGGCAGCACACAAAGCCACTCCTTCCCTGGACAAAGCTGGCCCCGGTAAAAGAACTCAAAGAACTTGCCGGCGTTGTCACACCTGCCTACTTGGGATGACTGCCAACAACTCCTACAGACTCTCTTCATGACAGAGGAACAAGAGAAAAACCTTCTGGAAGCTAAAAAAAAATATCCTCGGACAAGATGGGTGACCGACACCTCTTCCCACATCATCAAAGCCGGCTTCCCATTGAACCAACCGAACTGGGACACCAACACGTTTGAAGGTAGGTAGCATCCGTCCACTTATTGCCGGGCTCTAATAGCGGGTCTCCAAGCAGCCGCTAAGGTGACCAACTAATTGGGCCAAGGTTAGAGAGATTATTCAAGGGCCTGATAAATCTCCCTCTATGTTTCTAGAGAGATTTATGGAGGCATATAGGAGATATACTCCTTTCGATCCTCAGGCAGAGGATCAAAAGCCATCTGTCATGATGGCCTTCATTGGGCAAGCTGCCCTGGATATTAAAAGAGAGTTACAATGCGTAGATGGATTACAAGATATGGCTTTGAGAGATTTAGTCAGAGAAGCCTAAAAAAGTAAACTATAAGAGATAAACTGAGGAAGAGAAGGAACAAAGGAGGAAGAAAGAAAGGGAGCAAAGAGAGGATGCGAGAAGCAAAAGATAGACTAATGCATTGACTAAGGTCCTGGTCACAACAAAAAATAGGACAGAAATTAAGAAACAGGGATACAGGAAGGGATACCTGGGCACACGCCAAAAGAAACCCCTGGCCTCAGATCAATATGCCTACTCAAAAGAAAAAGGACACTGGGCCAAAAAGAGCCCGAGAATGAGACAGCCACACCAGCCAGACATTCTGACTCTGGAGGATGACTAAGAAAGTCGGGGCTCAGATCCTCTTCCCGAGCTCAGGGTAACTTTTGAAGTGGAGGGTACCCCAGTACACTTTGAAGTGGATACAGGGGCAGTATACTCAGCCCTTAAAGCCCCATTGGGCCCTCCATCAAATAAAAGGTCTCTATTTCAAGGGGCTAATGGCAGTAAATATCGGGCATAGACAACTAAGAGGATCATGGACCTGGGGAAAGGAAAAATCCATCACTCCTTCCTAGTAATCCCAAGATGCCCGGCCCTATTAATGGGCCGAGATCTGCTCACCAAGCTCCGGGCCAGAATAACTTTTATCCCTGAAGGCCCCAAAGTGAAAATTATAAATCCTTCAGTAAAAACTCCTATAGTCACAGCTTTAACTGTCAGTAGAAGATGAATATCAACTCTTCACACCACACAAGACTGATCAAACAGGCACGTTACCCCAGAATTGGATAACATATTACCCAGATGCCTGGACAAAAACTGATGGCTTAGGCCTGCCCATTAAAAAACCTCCAATAACAGTGGAGTTAAAAACCTCAGCCTCTCCAATCAATGTCAAAAAATATACTCTGGGCAAAAATCTAAAGATGGGATAAGGCCCCATATTCAGAAATATCTGATCTTAGGGGTCCTAAGGCCCTGTTAATCAGCCTGCAACACTCCCCTGCTACCATTAAAAAATGCCAGGAACCGGGGACTATCACCCTTTTAAAGACCTACGAGAGATCAACAACAGAGTGCAGGACATTCACCGCATGGTACCTAATCTGTGCAATCTGCCTAGCACTCTGAACCCTGAGCAGAAATGGTATACTGTTCTGTACTTAAAAGATGCTTTATTTTGCTTGCCTCTGCATAAAGATAGTCAGTTGCTGTTTGTTTTCGAGTGGGTAGACCCAGAAACCGGAACGTCTGGTCAACTAACTTGGACTAGACTCGAACAGGGGTTCAAAAACTCCCCCACTCTCTTTGATGAAGCTCTCCACAGAGATATCAACAACTTCAGAACTATACACCCTGCTTCAACATGTGGATGGCCTGCTACTGGCAGCCAACACTAAGGAAAACTGTGAATCTGGGACCCAAGCACTATTATCTGAGCTTGCTAAACTGGCGTGTAGAGCTTCTGCGAAAAAGGCCCAAATTTGCCAGCATGAAGTAATCTTCCTGGGCTATTCACTTAGGGGCGGTAAAGGATGGCTCACTGAGCAAAGAAAACAAACTGTTGTGCAGATACCACACAGATCTAACAGCAGACAACTCAGAGAGTTTCTTGGGACTGCTGGCTTTTGCAGGTTATGAATACCTGGGTTTGCATCATTAGCTGCTCCTTTATACCCGGTGCTAAAGGGAGATGCCCATTTCCAATGAACCCCTGAGAACCAGGAAGCTTTTGATAACACCTAAAGACTCTGACACTGAACCCTCAACTTCACTGAGCTTAGCCTGCAATTTCAGAAAGCCCTACACTAAGTTAAAATGTATATCAACTCACTCACCTTGGTTCAAAGAAATTGCAGGCATTCCTGAAGGATCAAGAACAGAGTTTTCCACTAACCGATTCAAAGAGAAAGGGAAGAACTGAATGGGTAACAAAAGCCTGTCGGGTCTGTCAATTGGTTAATGCTTACACTTCCAAGCTTCTTGCAGGAAAGCACCTATGAGGAACCAGACCAGGACAATTCTGGGAATTGGGAAGTTGACTTTACTGAAATTAAGCCAGCAATGTATGGACTTAAATATCTCCTAGTCTTTGTAGATACATTTTCAGGATGGATTGAAGCATCCCCAACAAAAAAAAAAAAAAAAAAAAAAAAAAAAAAAAAAAAAAAAGAAAAGAAAAAAGAAAGAAAAGAAAAGAAAAAACCGGCCCAAATGGTGGTCAAAAAGATCCTGAAAGATATTTTTCCAAGATTCTGCCTGCCTAAGGTAATATGGGTCTGATAATGGGCCGGCGTTCATGGCCCAGGTAAGACAGGGGTTAGCCAGAATTCTGGGGGTTTATTGGAAGTTACATTGTGCTTATAGACCCCAGAGCTCAGGACAGGTAAAAAAATAAAAAGAACCATTAAAGTGACCTTAACGAAATTAAGCTTAGAAACTGGCATAAAAGATTGGACTATGCTCCTGCCTTCTGCACTGTTTCATGCAAGAAATACTCCCTCTGTTTCTTTGTCTAACCTCACCCCCTATGAAATTCTCTATGGTGCCCCTGCTCCAGTAAGGGACCTAACCCCAACTCTAAGACCTAACGATCCCTTCCACACCCCCTTGCCTGACAGACTTAAAGCTCTTGAAAGAACTCAGCGGTACTTGTTGAAACATCTGGCCCCTTCCTACCAACCAGGGTATGATGGGACTCCACATCAATATCAAGTAAGAGACCTCATCTACTAAAGACGACATCAGGTGTCATTCCTGAAACCCCGGTGTAAAGGACCATACCAGGTGCTACTTATAACACCTACAGTGGTAAAGGTAGACGGAATCACTTCCTGGATCAATGCCTCTCATCTCAAGCCTGCGCCATGTCCCCACTCTGGCTGGAAGCTGGAAAAGACTGGTAACCCTTTCAAACTGTGTGTTCGCCATGTGGATAAGGCTATAGACTCTCCCCTTGGCCACCAGTATTCCTAAGCATCATCAGCCCGTTCAGCAGCGATGGCTGATCAAAAATCCTACTAGACAACAAGTATGGTCTACCTCGAATACAGCCCACTGAGGGACCTGGTGGCCATCCCTCCACCCAGACATTTGTCAGCTACCTATAGGTCTTTCATATTGGGATAGCCCTGATGAACAGGATTCCACTAAAATTCCATTAAATCACTTTCGTACCATAGGTAATGGAAACCAACATTATGGATGTAGGGACACGTGAGCCAGATGCAGTTTGGCTAGCCTAGATTACTATGTTTGCCCGGCGGACTATCAAATCCACAAACAGCCATGGCTGTGTGGGGAAAAGCCGACTTCTTCTGTAAGTCATGGCGATCTGAGCATACAGGGGCTGCCTGCTGGAACCCAAACTCCTCATCAAATTCAGTACACAGCATTGGCCATATTACCAATTAGACAACCAAAATCCATGTCCCCCAGAGGGGTCTCTAGATCCTCAAATTCTGCATGGACTTTTTAACTTCGGCAAGTGCTCAAAAGGGTTGAAGGAAATTCCCCTATGTGCAGGCCTTTTTCCTCCTTTGCTCACATCCTGAACTATGCTTCTCTAATAGATCCTCACCTTCAGATTTCTGCTCCAGACTCTCTGCTGTCACTTTCACCTCAGGAATTTGATTTCTCCCCTCCAATTACTATATCAAAAACCCAAACCTCTACCCTTTCTCAGACCATTGCCCCCTTGCTGAGGTAGCAGGTACTTAGGTACCCCTAAACCCAGACACTCCTCTATTCTTCTGTCAGTGCCCACAATGGGTCCCAACAGGTCCTCTTACCTGCTAACCCAAAGCTCAAACCAGCTGAGAAGAGCCCTCAGACCCCTATCCGAGATGTAATAAAAATTACCTTTAAAGTTGCATTGTCAACACTGAATACAGGTTACTAAGAATTTAAAATCCCTCACAGGCTTTTTGAGATACTCACTCCCATCTTCCCCTCTGCTCTACTTGCTCTACTGCTCAAGTTTTTTTTGCTAGCAAAATCCCAAACCCCTTTCCCAATAGTCTTTTAATCTCTCCTTCCTGATTCTCAGATCCATGGAGCTGCTCTCACCCCCTGCCTTCCACTCTTCCCCCTCTGTACCAAGACCACAGAAAATTCTTAAGTGACCTTCTCCAGAAGTCTTCACCATGACTGACTTTAGGACTTTCAGCAAAATAATCCCTATGAAAGAGTTCAATGTAGATAAACTTCCTCTTTTCTTGTTGCCCTGTTCTAGTTGCCACTGGCTGGAAAAATCAGCACTCCTAAGCTAGACACCCCTTACTAGTTTTTCACAAAATATGTGAACAAGGCCTCTGGCCTTGAGCTGGAGCTTCACAGAGATTGCTACATTTCTAAGATAAAGAAGTTACCAACTGGGCTCCATTTTAACAGCTGGCAGGGAGAAAAAAAAAGAGAAGACGAAAGCTCTCCCCCTCCCAGGTGTCCTTAAAAAGTTAACTTGCCAAAATAGAAGAAATAAAACAGAAACAAAAACTGCTTTTTGTGAACTTCTGCAGACTGTGATATTCTGAGCCCATTCCCTTACATGTTGGCTACAAAATTCTGAAACAACCTAAACTTGGGGTTCAGAGGATTAATTGATTACAACAGAAGCAATGCTCTCTACATCCTTTTGCAACCAAATAGGACTGCTTCCCTAGCTTCGGTGCTATCTTAGGTGCCTTTCCTTGTCTGTTCCTTCAACAGTATAATTCTATATACTTAATTATTGTTTATGTGTTCATAAAATGGTCAATAGATGTGATTAGTTATGTAATGGTGCAGATGTTTCCCAGAGTGCTCTATCATGACACAGGTTCATTTAAAGTTCAAATAGGGGGGGCATAAAACCCGGTTCCGCTGGGAACCTGTATCCCTCACTTTAGCCATCCTATTTGGAATAAGAGTTGCTGCAGGTGTGGGCACAGGAACCACTGACCTAGTCCCTGGGACACAACAAATGACTCAATGAGAAGCAGCAATAGACCAAAGCTTAAAGATATTAAAAACCTCAATCCCAGCTTTACAGGAATCTTTAACGACTCTCTCCGAAGTAGTTTCACAGAATAGGCGACGGTTGGACCTCCTCTTCATGAGAGAGGGGGCCTTTGTGCTGCAATGAGGGAAGAATTTTTTTTTTATGCTGACAATACTGGAGTTGTAAAAGAATCTATGAGTAAATTAAGAAAACGCCTTGAAGAGCGTCAACGAGAGACAGAGGCCCAAAAAGCATGGTTTGAGTCTTGGTTCAAACAGTCCCTTGGGTTAACTACGCTTTTATCTGCCTTGGCCAGTCCATTAATAATCCTCATATTATTGCTAACTGTGGGGCCCTGTTTGCTCAACCGTGTAGTTTCCTTTCTCCAAGCTCAAATTGGACAAGTTAAACTTATGGTAATCAGACAACAATATAACTCACTAGCAGACATGAAATGTGACACGCCCCAATGATCACTTTTTTGATTAAAAGTAACCAGAACAAGAAGTGGGAAATGAAAGGTTTATTAAATAGGTACTTGTCACTTCCTGTTTTTCTGTATGCTTAACAAAACACTGTTGAAATCTTGAGAACTGTTTGCTAATCTTGTTCCCAGAATGTGTTGTCCCCAACTGCCAAACTGCAGAATGTACTCCCTCACACATTTGCAAGCAAACCGCCCACTCACCCTGACCCATCAATAAACTTCACACCCTGCCTTCTCCAAAGAAAGTACATAAGCTCTGCTTAAGCTATTCTCAGGGCTCTCTGCTAAATTCAAGTGAGCTCTGAGCTGCAGCATGCTGGACCCCCAATACACACTTTGCTGTTGCATGAGACAGTCTCTTGGTGGTCTCTTCCTAAAATGCTCATTCGACCATTCCATTGGTACAATCATTAGTGTGAACTTTGCTTTTGTGTCCAGAATATTACTGTGATAAAATGTATATGTAGGTCAGGTGACATGAGTATTTCTTCCACCATTTCTGGGAGGAATATTTTCAAGACCTAATAATTAGTATTGGGGTTATAAAGACGTGTACCCTGTGTCTATGGATATAGAGATAATGCATGAATAGACAATACTGTGTTTAAATAATATAACAGGTTCCACTTTAAATAATGTATTGAATTGATATCTGAAAATATATAAGAAATCATTTATTGATATACAATCATTCATTCCAACCAGTTATACATCTAATGGTAATATTATGGTTATGGTTCATTATCTAGGGTGTGTGAGATTTCCTTCAAAAGTAATTATGAAAATCAAAAATAATGTGTTTGGAAAGAATTCTCATGAAAAGACCAGTCAAGAAACATGGAGAAATATATGTGTTCTGAAGTAGAAAGTGATTGAAAGTGAAACAAATGCCAATAAAATTGCAAACTTATGGATGAAATATATATCCAATGATGTGCATGAACTAAAGAAATAGTAATGTACAAGTGTTGAAAAAAATGAACTTCAAAATACACATCATGTCCCATAGGAGTCTACTTGCATTGATGTTAAACTGAGTCAGTTACTGTAGAAATATTAGGATTTGTATACACCATTCACTTAAGTTAGTTTTCAGTGTTGGAAACAAATAGGTATTTCAGGTGGATGAATATTTCTGAAAATAATCTTGTGAAAAGATTATTATAAATCCACATACATGAATATGAATGAATTTAGGAAATGTATAATAAGACACATATATTTCATATTTTGAAAAATCTGGAGAGTATATATATATATATATATATATATATATATATATATATATATAAACACACACAGATATTAAAAATTAGCACTATATGCCAATTGAAATTCACCATGAAATATATATTATCCACAGATCAAAAATATTTATTTTACTGAACATGGATTTATATATAATGTTGTTCAGCTAGGAAGCTCACCCATAGGGTGAATGTTCAGTTCCAACAGCGTTTAGGAGGAGTGATCTCTTCTCGCAATTTGTATCTGCCTATTCAGGTACCACACAATAGTGTACATGTGGTACCAGGTAGGATTATACATGTGCTTATAAAAATACATGTGCTGAATACGCTACAGCGAAAGGGAGACAGGAATTCATATATTTGTTAACTTTAAAAACACATTGGGAACTATTTCAACAAAAAAATGAGTAGATTTATAACTCCTACTCTATATAATGCAAAAGGCAAGTCCAACTATACACTGTGCCTTTTCTGTACTGCTTGTATTTCAATTCTGTTTGGGTTATTTTTCTCCATCATATTAGGATTAGTAGACAGAGTTTAGTAGGGTATGGGGTAGTGTCAGTGTTTCAGTATTTCAAATGGAAAATTGGAAAATGAATCCAATGTGTATGAAAATATGTGCTACACAAAAATCCACCCACTCTCATCCAGAACAATTACTTGACATTACCTTCGACCCAATTAAGACACAATTAGAGGAGAAGAGTTATAAAATTTGTGAATACATATCTGGAATGGAAATTGCTCAGGAGTTCACAACTTTGGAGGTGCAAGAGGAGTTTCCAAAAGTAAGGGACAGGATAAAACTCCACAATCATGGAGCTCTGTTGGCCTAAAGACTTCTTGAGAAACTTCCTCTGAGGTTGGGCACTTGAAATATATGTTGTTGTCAGGAGCTTTATCTTCCTTTGTAGTGAGACCATCAAAGCTGGGTCTGCATATATGTGACCTGGAGGACATGGTCTCTTATATTCCAATGAACATTAGGCAGCAGTGCTGAATTCTCTCTTTATAGATATCTGTGGCCACTGGGGGTTAAGTGTCTCTCCGTGTGGACTGTGAAGCTATTTGGTCATCCTCCACTTTTTGTGGTGTTTCTTGCTGCTGCATTGGGAGTTTGGTATTTGCTTCTCGAAAAACAAAAAGTTCAACTGGGACACAGTGCTGGAGGGAGTTCTGTCATGTGTCGTGTGTCAGGGTCTGCAGGAGAATGCACCAAATAGGCTTCTATCACACATAGGTTGCCCCCTTGACCATAGCAACCTGATTCTGAACATTGCCCTGAAATTTCTCCATATAACAAGATGCCTTTACATACAAGGTTCTGCTGGCTGCACCATGTCAGTCGCAACCCATTTGGAAGTAAATGGCAGATCCACATGGCCCCACCACAGATGTTTTATCACACACATGCACAACACTGTTCTATGACCACTAATCAGGAGGCTCCAACGTACTGACATCTCTGTTCTACACCATTATCATAAAACCCAGTCAATCAAGGCACTGTCTTGTACACTCGAATTAGCAACAGGACATCGAAGGTTCTCCAGTGCCACCTGGTCAAGGGAATTTCAAGAATGTCATGGTATTTATGTAGCCATTTTTCAAGGATGAAGTTGGAGGCACTGTGGGATTCCATTCATTCAGGAACCATTAAAGGTTGAGGAAGATCATTTCAATGAAAGCTCTGGAGAAATTTCACAGGCAAGGCTTCCCAAAGAGTGGGCAAAAGGTTACATGAAGCCAGGCACATAGAGGTCTACAATGTGAGGTCCATGTGTGTTTTGACTCTCAACTATGGATTCCAAGGCTTTCAGAATAAAATCATATGGTATCATGGCTGAGATTCCCTGTGCTCTGTGGAAAGCCGCCCTTGGTCTAGAACTCAGTTTCCAAGGGCGACTCTCATGCGTGGCCTCCAAAAATGCCAACACAAATCATGGCAATTCTTCTCTGAGGTCAGTTCCACAACGCAGTCTCAAAGGGGAATCACATCAGAGTTTAAACCCCGATGGACCCAGTCATCTTTTCCAACCACCACACTAATGACCACAATTAAAACCAAAACACTTCCACATAGCCCTCATATTCTTCCATATAGATACTAATCATAACCTCTGGCTGGAGGTTTCCATGAGGGGCACATCCAAAGACAGTGTCCAAAATACGTTCTCTTGCCCCTCATTTGCCTAAAGTCATTGTGGCCGGGACACCTTTCCTGTGAAGCAGGAGTGATCAAATAGGCCTCCTCTTAATACTGCTCTGATTCTCCAATTTGAGGCCTACTGACAGTCAGGTATAGATTCTTTATGTGATTTGGAGTCATGAGGAAACCCAAGCACCTCTGCAGGGCTTTGAAGTACTAATTTTACACAAAGGATTCCTATTCTCACTTGATGGATGTCAGGAAACTAATAGAGAAAGGCAAAAAGCTTCATCCACTATAACTGATCTTTTTGCCATTTTGGTTTTGGATGCACACATGGCATCTTTTTTAGATCCATCTGGTTTTGAGAATCTAAGCCACAACCTGACACAGGGCCAAGATACTGATTCAGACACATCCATTTCCAAAGCAATTAAGGAAAGAGCCACAGGTGATGCCCATTCATTTCCATTTGAAAACTATTTTCTTCAGGCTTCACAAAGTGTGACCTGAGGCAAAGACCTTTCTGACATTCAGGGCAACAGAAAAATAGGTAAGTAAAAGGCCCAAAGCAGGGTTTCTCCACTGAGACTTTTCTATTCACACTGATATTTGAGTTTTCTGAGATGATCACATTTCCTTCAGCTATTCAGTACATGGCCATTTCACAGAGCTTGGAGGTGGTACATATCTTGGACACAAAACCATGAGCCTATTCTGGAGAGTTGAGAGAATTCAGGAAGAAAACTGAAACTTAGGAATATAATAGGTGTTGCACATCAATAAGGCTGCCCACTCTCTATTCATACATTGGGCAGGATGAATGCTGGGAGCTTTCTACTAGACACAACACATCCATTGATGCATTCTCTTTTCTATTGTCTACAACCACTGACACAGTAAGATACACAGACATAGAAACACTCGCCTTGCCAAACGACATAAAAGAAACAGTCTACCCCAAAACAAACAAACCGACTTTCCTACCTATTCTCAGAACATGAGACAAAACCACATACTCACACCCACACTCAAAAAGGCACCTCCTTCCCCCAA
>NW_027511275.1:0-26742 GCF_048772815.1 Callospermophilus lateralis
GTGTTTTTTAAGTCTAAATCAAACACGGTTCGTGCTAGCTCCTTGAAACTTGACAAAATAAAGTAGTTCTAAGTTCTGTCTTTGTGGTTTGTTTCCTCTTGAAATAGGAACAAGCAAAGACTGCGTAAAACACATTAATTGGAAAGGTGTGCCAAGCTTCCAAAAAACTACTGGTTTTCGGAATACTCGGCAAATTTTTTTTCATCCGACCTGATGATCTCTGTGGTAATGATCAGTTCACTAAGTCCACTTAGCTGCCCATTTTTCACTCTTCTAGGATGAAGCGTTCGTTACCAGTAACAGTTTGAATTTTTAGGTTTCACTCTATTTCCTCCTATACAGATAGATGTGTTTTTTAAGTCTAAATCAATCATGGTTTGTTCTAGCTCCTTGAAACTTGACAAAATAAAGTTGTTCTAAGTTCTGTCTTTGTGCTTTGTTTCCACTTGAAATAGGCACAAGCATAGACTGCGTAAAACACATTCATTGGAAAGGTGTGCCAAGCTTCCAAAAAACTACTGGTTTTCGGAATAATCGGCAAATTTTTTTTCATCCGACCTTGATGATCTCTGTGGTAATGATCAGTTCACTAAATCTACTTAGCTGCCCATTTTTCACTCTTCTAGGATGAAGCGTTCGTTACCAGTAACAGTTTGAATTTTTAGGTTTAACTCTATTTCCTCCTATACAGATAGATGTGTTTTTTATGTCTAAAACAATCACGGTTTGTTCTAGCTCCTTGAAACTTGACAAAATAAAGTAGTTCTAAGTTCTGTCTTTGTGGTTTGTTTCCTCTTGAAATAGCCACCAGCAAAGACTGCGTAAAACACCTTCGTTGCTAAGGTGTGCCAATCTTCCAAAAAAACTACTGGTTTTCTGAATACTCGGCAAATTTTTTTTCATCCGACCTTGATGATCTCTGTGGTAATGATCAGTTTACTTAGTCCACTTAGCTGCCCAATATTCACTCTTCTAGGATGAAGCGTTCATTACCAGTAACAGTTTGAGTTTTTAGGTTTCACTCTATTTCCTCCTATATATATAGATGTGTTTGGAAGTCTAAATCAAACACGGTTTGTGCTAGCTCCTTGAAACTTGACAAAATAAAGTAGTTCTAAGTTCTGTCTTTGTAGTTTGTTTCCTCTTGAAATAGGCACAAGCAAAGACTGCGTAAAACACATTCATTGGAAAGGTGTGCCAAGCTTCCAAAAAACTACTGGTTTTCGGAACACTCGGCAAATTTTTTTTCATCCGACCTTGATGATCTCTGTGGTAATCATCAGTTCACTAAATCCACTTAGCTGCCCAATTTTCACTCTTCTAGGATGAAGCGTTCGTTACCAGTAACAGTTTGAATTTTTAGGTTTCACTCAATTTCCTCCTATACAGATAGATGTGTTTTTTAAGTCTAAATCAATCACGGTTTGTTCTAGCTACTTGAAACTTGACAAAATAAAGTTGTTCTAAGTTCTGTCTTTGTGGTTTGTTTCCTCTTGAAATAGCCACAAGCAAAGACTTCGTAAAACACATTCATTGGAAAGGTGTTCCAAGCTTCCAAAATACTACTGGTTTTCTGAATACTCGGCAAATTTTTTTTCATCCGACCTTGATGATATCTGTGGTAATGATCAGTTCACTAAGTCCACTTAGCTGCCCAATTTTCAATCTTCTAGGATGAAGCATTCGTTACTAGTAACAGTTTGAATTTTTAGGTTTCACTCTATTTCCTCCTATACAGATAGATGAGTTATTTAAGTCGAAATCAAACACGGTTTGTGCTAGCTCCTTGAAACTTGACAAAATAAAGTAGTTCTAAGTTCTGTCTTTGTGGTTTGTGTCCTCTTGAAATAGCCACAAGCAAAGACTGCGTAGAACACCTTTATTGGAAAGGTGTTCCAAGCTTCCAAAATACTGGTTTTCTGAATACTCGGCAAATTTTTTTTCATCCGACCTTGATGATCTCTGTGGTAATGATCAGTTCACTAAGTCCACTTAGCTGCCCAATTTTCAATCTTCTAGGATGAAGCATTCGTTACCAGTAACTGTTTGAATTTTTAGGTTTCACTCTATTTCCTCCTATACAGATAGATGTGTTTTTTAAGTCTATATCAAACACGGTTTGTTCTAGCTCCTTGAAACTTGACAAAATAAAGTAGTTGTAAGTTCTGTCTTTGTGGCTTGTTTCCTCTTGAAATAGCCACAAGCAAAGACTGCGTAGAACACCTTTATTGGAAAGGTGTTCCAAGCTTCCAAAATACTGGATTTCTGAATACTCGGCAAATTTTTTTTCATCCGACCTTGATGATCTCTGTGGTAATGATCAGTTCACTAAGTCCACTTAGCTGCCCAACTTTCACTCTTCTAGGATGAAGCGTTCGTTACCAGTAACAGTTTGAATTTTTAGGTTTCACTCTATTTCCTCCTATACAGATAGATGGGTTTTTAAGTCTAAATCAAACACGGTTTGTGCTAGCTCCTTGAAACTTGACAAAATAAAGTAGTTCTAAGTTCTGTCTTTGTGGTTTGTTTCCTCTTGAAATAGCCACAAGCAAACACTGCGTAAAACACCTTTATTGGAAAGGTGTTCCAAGCTTCCAAAATACTACTGGTTTTCTGAATACTCGGCAAATTTTTTTTCATCCGACCTTGATGATCTCTGTGGTAATATCAGTTCACTAAGTCCACTTAGCTGCCCAATTTTCACTCTTCTAGGATGAAGCGTTCGTTACCAGAAACAGTTTGAGATTTTAGGTTTCACTCTATTTCCTCCTATATATATAGATGTGTTTGGAAGTCTAAATCAAACACGGTTTGTGCTAGCTCCTTGAAACTTGACAAAATAAAGTAGTTCTAAGTTCTGTCTTTGTGGTTTGTTTCCTCTTGAAATAGCCACAAGCAAAGACTGCATAAAACACATTCATTGGAAAGGTGTTCCAAGCTTCCAAAATACTACTGGTTTTCTGAATACTCGGCAAATTTTTTTTCATCCGACCTTGATGATCTCTGTGGTAATGATCAGTTCACTAAGTCCACTTAGCTGCCCAATTTTCACTCTTCTAGGATGAAGCGTTCGTTACCAGTAACAGTTTGAATTTTTAGGTTTCACTCTATTTCCTCCTATACAGATAGATGGGTTTTTTAAGGCTAAATCAAACACGGTTTGTGCTAGCTCCTTGAAACTTGACAAAAGAAAGTAGTTCTAAGTTCTGTCTTTGTGGTTTGTTTCCTCTTGAAATAGCCACAAGCAAAGACTGCCTAAAACACCTTCATTGGAAAGGTGTGCCAAGCTTCCAAAAAACTACTGGTTTTCTGAATAATCTTCAAAATTTTTTTCATCCGACCTTGATGATCTCTGTGGTAATGATCAGTTCACTAAGTCCACTTACCTGCCCAATTTTCACTCTTCTAGGATGAAGCGTTCGTTACCAGTAACAGTTTGAATTTTTAGGTTTCACTCTATTTCCTCCTATACAGATAGATGGGTTTTTTAAGTCTAAATCAAACACGGTTTGTGCTAGCTCCTTGAAACTTGACAAAATAAAGTAGTTCTAAGTTCTGTCTTTGTGGTTTGTTTCCTCTTGAAATAGCCACAAGCAAAGACTGCCTAAAACACCTTCATTGGAAAGGTCTGCCAAGCTTCCAAAAAACTACTGGTTTTCTGAATAATCTTCAAAATTTTTTTCATCCGACCTTGATGATCTCTGTGGTAATGATCAGTTTACTTAGTCCACTTAGCTGCCCAATATTCACTCTTCTAGGATGAAGCGTTCGTTACCAGTAACAGTTTGAGTTTTTAGGTTTCACTCTATTTCCTCCTATATATATAGATGTGTTTGGAAGTCTAAATCAAACACGGTTTGTGCTAGATCCTTGAAACTTGACAAAATAAAGTAGTTCTAAGTTCTGTCTTTGTGGTTTGTTTCCTCTTGAAATTGGCACAAGCAAAGACTGCGTAAAACACATTCATTGGAAAGGTGTGCCAAGCTTCCAAAATACTACAGGTTTTCTGAATACTCGGCAAATTTTTTTTCATCCGACCTTGATGATCTCTGTGGTAATGATCAGTTCACTAAGTCCACTTAGCTGCCCAATTATCACTATTCTAGGATGAAGCGTTCGTTACCAGTAACAGTTTTAATTTTTAGGTTTCACTCTATTTCCTCCTATACAGATAGATGTATTTTTAAAGTCTAAACCAAACACGGTTTGTGCTAGCTCCTTGAATCTTGACAAAATAAAGTAGTTCTAAGTTCTGTCTTTGTGGTTTGTTTCCTCTTTAAATAGCCACAAGCAAAGACTGCCTAAAACACCTTCATTGGAAAGGTGTTCCAAGCTTCCAAAATACGACTGGTTTTCTGAATACTCGGCAAATTTTTTTTCATCCGACTTTGATGATCTCTGTGGTAATGATCAGTTCACTAAGTCCACTTAGCTGCCCAACTTTCACTCTTCTAGGATGAAGCGTTCGTTACCAGTAACAGTTTAAATTTTTAGGTTTCACTCTATTTCCTCCTATACAGATAGATGTGTTTTTTAAGTCTAAATCAAACACGGTTTGTGCTAGCTCCTTGAAACTTGACAAAATAAAGTAGTTCTAAGTTCTGTCTTTGTGGTTTGTTTCCTCTTGAAGTAGCCACAAGCAAACACTGCGTAAAACACCTTTATTGGAAAGGTGTTCCAAGCTTCCAAAATACTACTGGTTTCTGAATACTCGGCAAATTTTTTTTCATACGACCTTGATGATCTCTGTGGTAATGATCAGTTCACTAAGTCCACTTAGTTGCCCAATTTTCACTCTTCTAGGATGAAGCGTTCGTTACCAGTAACAGTTTGAATTTTTAGGTTTCACTCTATTTCCTCCTATACAGATAGATATGTTTTTTAAGTCGAAATCAAACACGGTTTGTGCTAGCTCCTTGAAACTTGACAAAATAAAGTAGTTCTAAGTTCTGTCTTTGTGGTTTGTTTCCTCTTGAAATAGCCACAAGCAAAGACTGCGTAAAACACATTCATTGGAAACGTGTTCCAAGCTTCCAAAATACTACTGGTTTTCTGAATACTCGGCAAATTTTTTTTCATCCGAACTTGATGATCTCTATGGTAATGATCAGTTCACTGAGTCCACTTACCTGCCCAATTTTCACTCTTTTAGGATGAAGCATTCGTTACCAGTAACAGTTTGAATTTTTAGGTTTCACTCTATTTCCTCCTATACAGATAGATGAGTTTTTTAAGTCTAAATCAAACACGGTTTGTGCTAGCTCCTTGAAACTTGACAAAATAAAGTAGTTCTAAGTTCTGTCTTTGTGGTTTGTTTCCTCTTGAAATAGCCACAAGAAAACAGTGCGTAAAACACATTCATTGGAAAGGGGTTCCAAGCTTCCAAAATACTACTGGTTTTCTGACTACTCGGCAAATTTTTTTTCATCCGAACTTGATGATCTCTGTGGTAATGATCAGTTCACTAAGTCCACTTAGCTGCCCAATTTTCACTCTTCTAGGATGAAGCGTTCGTTACCAGTAACAGTTTGAATTTTTAGGTTTCACTCTATTTCCTCCTATACAGATAGATGTGTTTTTTAAGTCTAAATCAAACACGGTTTGTGCTAGCTCCTTGAAACTTGACAAAATAAAGTAGTTCTAAGTTCTGCCTTTGTGGTTTGTTTCCTCTTGAAATAGCCACAAGCAAAGACTGCGTAAAACACATTCATTGGGAAGCGGTTCCAAGCTTCCAAAATACTACTGGTTTTCTGAATACTCGGCAAATTTTTTTTCATCCGACCTTGATGATCTCTGTGGTAATGATCAGTTCACTAAGTCCACATAGCTGCCCAATTTTCACTCTTCTAGGATGAAGCGTTCGTTACCAGTAACAGTTTGAATTTTTAGGTTTCACTCTATTTCCTCCTATACAGATAGATGTGTTTTTTAAGTCTAAATCAATCACGGTTTGTTCTAGCTCCTTGAAACTTAACAAAATAAAGTTGTTCTAAGTTCTGTCTTTGTGGTTTGTTTCCTCTTGAAATAGCCACAAGCAAAGACTGCGTAAAACACATTCATTGGAAAGGTGTTCCAAGCTTCCAAAATACTACTGGTTTTCTGAATACTCGGCAAATTTTTTTTCATCCGACCTTGATGATCTCTGTGGTAATGATTAGTTCACTAAGTCCACTGAGCTGCCCAAGTTTCAATCTTCTAGGATGAAGCATTCGTTACCAGTAACAGTTTGAATTTTTAGGTTTCACTCTATTTCCTCCTATACAGATTGATGTGTTTTTTAAGTCTAAATCAAACACGGTTTGT
The DNA here is from genome assembly GCF_048772815.1 of Callospermophilus lateralis. Taxonomy (NCBI): domain Eukaryota; kingdom Metazoa; phylum Chordata; class Mammalia; order Rodentia; family Sciuridae; genus Callospermophilus; species Callospermophilus lateralis. The sequence goes on from NW_027511275.1 coordinate 6,304, forward strand.
GCTAGCTCCTTGAAACTTGACAAAATAAAGTAGTTCTAAGTTCTGTCTTTGTGGTTTGTTTCCTCTTGAAATAGCCACAAGCAAAGACTGCGTAAAACACCTTCATTGGAAAGGTGTGCCAAGCTTCCAAAAAACTACTGGTTTTCTGAATACTCGGCAAATTTTTTTTCATCCGACCTTGATGATCTCTGTGGTAATGATCAGTTTACTTAGTCCACTTAGCTGCCCAATATTCACTCTTCTAGGATGAAGCGTTCGTTACCAGTAACAGTTTGAGTTTTTAGGTTTCACTCTATTTCCTCCTATATATATAGATGTGTTTGGAAGTCTTAATCAAACACGGTTTGTGCTAGCTCCTTGAAACTTGACAAAATAAAGTAGTTCTAAGTTCTGTCTTTGTGGTTTGTTTCCTCTTGAAATATTAACAAGCAAAGACTGCGTAAAACACATTCATTGGAAAGGTGTTCCAAGCTTCCAAAATACTACTGGTTTTCTGAATACTCGGCAAATTTTTTTTCATCCGACCTTGATGATCTCTGTGGTAATGATCAGTTCACTAAGTCCACTGAGCTGCCCAAGTTTCAATCTTCTAGGATGAAGCATTCGTTACCAGTAACAGTTTGAATTTTTAGGTTTCACTCTATTTCCTCCTATACGGATAGATGTGTTTTTTAAGTCTAAATCAAACACGGTTTGTGCTAGCTCCTTGAAACTTGACAAAATAAAGTAGTTCTAAGTTCTGTCTTTGTGGTTTGTTTCCTCTTGAAATAGCCACAAGCCAAGACTGCGTAAAACAGATTAATGGGAAAGGTGTTCCAAGCTTCCAAAATACTACTGGTTTTCTGAATACTCGGCAAATTTTTTTTCATCCGACCTTGATGATCTCTGTGGTAATGGTCAGTTCACTAAGTCCACTGAGCTGCCCAATTTTCACTCTTCTAGGATGAAGCGTTCGTTACCAGTAACAGTTTGAATTTTTAGGTTTCACTCTATTTCCTCCTATACAGATAGATGTGTTTTTTAAGTCTAAATCAAACACAGTTTGTGCTAGCTCCTTGAAACTTGACAAAATAAAGTAGTTCTAAGTTCTGTCTTTGTGGTTTGTTTCCTCTTGAAATAGCCACAAGCAAAGACTGTGTAAAACACCTTCATTGGAAAGGTGTGCCAAGCTTCCAAAAAACTACTGGTTTTCTCAATACTCGGCAAATTTTTTTTCATCCGACCTTGATGATCTCTGTGGTAATGATCAGTTTACTTAGTCCAATTAGCTGCCCAATATTCACTCTTCTAGGATCAAGCTTTCATTACCAGTAACAGTTTGAGTTTTTAGTTTTCACTCTATTTCATCCTATATACATAGATGTGTTTGGAAGTCTATATAAAACACGGTTTATGCTAGCTCCTTGAAACTTGACAAAATAAAGTAGTTCTAAGTTCTGTCTTTGTGGTTTGTTTCCTCTTGAAATAGGCACAAGCAAAGACTGCGTAAAACACATTCATTGGAATGGTGTGCCAAGCTTCCAAAAAACTACTGGTTTTCGGAATACTCGGCACATTTTTTTTCATCCGACTTTGATGATCTCTGTGGTAATGATCAGTTCACTAAGTCCACTTAGCTGCCCAATTTTCACTCTTCTAGGATGAAGCGTTCGTTACCAGTAACAGTTTGAATTTTTAGGTTTCACTCTATTTCCTCCTATACAGATAGATGGGTTTTTTAAGTCTAAATCAAACAAGGTTTGTGCTAGCTCCTTGAAACTTGACAAAATAAAGTAGTTCTAAGTTCTGTCTTTGTGGTTTGTTTCCTCTTGAAATAGCCACAAGCAAACACTGCGTAAAACACCTTTATTGGAAAGGTGTTCCAAGCTTCCAAAATACTACTGGTTTTCTGAATACTCGGCAAATTATTTTTTATCCGACCTTGATGATCTCTGTGGTAATGATCAGTTCACTAAGTCCACTTACCTGTCCAATTTTCACTCTTCTAGGATGAAGCGTTCATTACCAGTAACAGTTTGAATTTTTAGGTTTCACTCTATTTCCTCCTATACAGATAGATGTGTTTTTTAAGTCTAAATCAAACACGGTTTGTGCTAGCTCCTTGAAACTTGACAAAATAAAGTAGTTCTAAGTTCTGTCTTTGTGGTTTGTTTCCTCTTGAAATAGCCACAAGCAAAGACTTCGTAAAACACATTCATTGGAATGGTGTTCCATGCTTCCCAAATACTACTGGTTTTCTGAATACTCGGCAAATTTTTTTTCATCCGACATTGATGATCTCTGTGGTAATGATCAGTTCACTAAGTCCTCTTAGCTGCCCAATTTTCACTCTTCTAGGATGAAGCGTTCGTTACCAGTAAGAGTTTGAATTTTCAGGTTTCATTCTATTTCCTCCTATACAGATAGATGTGTTTTTTAAGTCTAAATCAAACACGGTTTGGGCTAGCTCCTTGAAACTTGAGAAAATAAAGTAGTTCTAAGTTCTGTCTTTGTGGTTTGTTTCCTCTTGAAATAGCCACAAGCAAAGACTGCGTAAAACACCTTCATTGAAAGGTGTGCCAAGCTTCCAAAAAACTACTGGTTTTCTGAATACTCGGCAAATTTTTTTTCATCTGACCTTGATGATCTCTGTGATAATGATCAGTTTACTTAGTCCACTTAGCTGCCCAATATTCACTCTTCTAGGATGAAGCGTTCGTTACCAGTAACAGTTTGAGTTTTTAGGTTTCACTCTATTTCCTCCTATATATATAGATGTGTTTGGAAGTCTAAATCAAACACGGTTGGTGCTAGCTCTTTGAAACTTGACAAAATAAAGTAGTTCTAAGTTCTGTCTTTGTGGTTTGTTTCCTCTTGAAATAGCCACAAGCAAAGACTGCGTAAAACACATTCATTGGAAAGGTGTTCCAAGCTTCCAAAATACTACTGGTTTTCTGAATACACGGCAAATTTTTTTTCATCCGACCGTGATGATCTCTGTGGTAATGATCAGTTCACTAAGTCCACTTAGCTGCCCAATTTTCACTCTTCTAGGATGAAGCGTTCGTTACCAGTAACAGTTTGAATTTTTAGGTTTCACTCTATTTCCTCCTATACAGATAGATGTGTTTTTTAAGTCTAAATCAAACACGGTTTGTGCTAGCTCCTTGAAACTTGACAAAATAAAGTAGTTCTAAGTTCTGTCTTTGTGGTTTGTTTCCTCTTGAAATAGCCACAAGCAAAGTCTGCGTAAAACACCTTCATTGGAAAGGTGTGCCAAGCTTCCAAAAAACTACTGGTTTTCTGAATACACGGCAAATTTTTTTTCATCTGACCTTGATGATCTCTGTGGTAATGATCAGTTTACTTAGTCCACTTAGCTGCCCAATATTCACTCTTCTAGGATGAAGCGTTCGTTGCCAGTAACAGTTTGAGTTTTTAGGTTTCACTATATTTCCTCCTATATATATAGATGTGTTTGGAAGTCTAAATCAAACACGGTTGGTGCTAGCTCCTTGAAACTTGACCAAATAACGTAGTTCTAAGTTCTGTCTTTGTGGTTTGTTTCCTCTTGAAATAGGCACAAGCAAAGACTGCGTAAACCACATTCATTGGAAAGGTGTGCAAAGCTTCCAAAAAACTACTGGTTTTCGGAATACTCGGCAAATTTTTTTTCATCCGACCTTGATGATCTCTGTGGTAATGATCAGTTCACTAAGTCCACTTAGCTGCCCAATTTTCACTCTTTTAGGATGAAGCGTTCGTTACCAGTAACAGTTTGAATTTTTAGGTTTCACTCTATTTCCTCCTATACAGATAGATGGGTATTTTAAGTCTAAATCAAACAAGGTTTGTGATAGCTCCTTGAAACTTGACAAAATAAAGGAGTTCTAAGTTCTGTCTTTGTGGTTTGTATCCTCTTGAAATAGCCACAAGCAAAGACTGCGTAAAACACCTTTATTGGAAAGGTGTTCCAAGCTTCCAAAATACTACTGGTTTTCTGAATACTCGGCAAATTATTTTTCATCCGACCTTGATGATCTCTGTGGTAATGATCAGTTCACTAAGTCCACTTAGCTGCCCAATTTTCACTCTTCTAGGATGAAGCGTTCGTTACCAGTAACAGTTTGAATTTTTAGGTTTCACTCTATTTCCTCCTATACAGATAGATGTGTTTTTTAAGTCTAAATCAAACACGGTTTGTGCTAGCTCCTTGAAACTTGATAAAATACAGTAGTTCTAAGTTCTGTCTTTGTGGTTTGTTTCCTCTTGAAATAGCCACAAGCAAAGACTGCGTAAAACACCTTCATTGGAAAGGTGTGCCAAGCTTCCAAAAAACTACTGGTTTTCTGAATACTCGGCAAATTTTTTTTCATCCGACCTTGATGATCTCTGTGGTAATGATCAGTTTACTTAGTCCACTTAGCTGCCCAATATTCACTCTTCTAGGATGAAGCGTTCGTTACCAGTAACAGTTTGAGTTTTTAGGTTTCACTCTATATCTTCCTATATATATAGATGTGTTTGGAAGTCTAAATCAAACACGGTTTGTGCTAGCTCCTTGAAACTTGACAAAATAAAGTAGTTCTAAGTTCTGTCTTTGTGGTTTGTTTCCTCTTGAAAAAGCCACAAGCAAAGACTGCGTAAAACACCTTTATTTGAAAGGTGTTCCAAGCTTCCAAAATACTACTGGTTTTCTGAATACTCGGCAAATTTTTTTTCATGCGACCTTGATGATCTCTGTGGTAATGATCAGTTCACTAAGTCCACTTACCTGCCCAATTTTCACTCTTCTAGGATGAAGCATTCGTTACTCGTAACAGTGTGAATTTTTAGGTTTCACTCTATTTCCTCCTATACAGATAGATGTGTTTTTTAAGTCTAAATCAAACACGGTTTGTGCGAGCTCCTTGAAACTTGACAAAATAAAGTAGTTCTAAGTTCTGTCTTTGTGGTTTGTTTCCTCTTGAAATAGCCACAAGCAAACACTGCGTAAAACACCTTTATTGGAAAGGTGTTAAAGCTTCCAAAATACTACTGGTTTTCTGAATACTCGGCAAATTTTTTTTCATCCGAACTTGATGATCTCTGTGGTTTTGATCAGTTCACTAAGTCCACTTAGCTGCCCAATTTTCACTCTTCTAGGATGAAGCGTTCATTACCAGTAACAGTTTGAATTTTTAGGTTTCACTCTATTTCCTCCTATACAGAGAGATGTGTTTTTTAAGTCTAAATCAAACACGGTTTGTGCTAGCTCCTTGAAACTTGACAAAATAAAGTAGTTCTAAGTTCTGTCTTTGTGGTTTGTTTCCTCTTGAAATAGCCACAAGCAAACACTGCGTAAAACACCTTTATTGGAAAGGTGTTCCAAGCTTCCAAAATACTACTGGTTTTCTGAATACTCGGCAAATTTTTTTTCATCCGACCTTGATGATCTCTGTGGTAATGATCAGTTCACTAAGTCTACTGGGCTGCCCAATTTTCACTCTTCTAGGATGAAGCGTTCGTGACCAGTAACAGTTTGAATTTTTAGGTTTCACTCTATTTCCTCCTATACAGATAGATGTGTTTTTAAAGTCTTAATCAAACACGGTTTGTGCTAGCTCCTTGAAACTTGACAAAAAAAAGTAGTTCTAAGTTCTGTCTCTGTGGTTTGTTTCCTCTTGAAAGAGCCACAAGCAAAGACTGCGTAAAACACATTCATTGGAAAGGTGTTCCAAGCTTAAAAAATACTACTGGTTTTCTGAATACTCGGCAAATTTTTTTTCATCCGACCTTGATGATCTCTGTGGTAATGATCAGTTCACTAAGTCCACTTAGCTGCCCAATTTTCACTCTTCTAGGATGAAGCGTTCGTTACCAGTAACAGTTTGAATTTTTAGGTTTCACTCTATTTCCTCCTATACAGATAGATGTGTTTTTTAAGTCTAAATCAAACACGGTTTGTGCTAGCTCCTTGAAACTTGACAAAATAAAGTAGTTTTAAGTTCTGTCTTTGTGGTTTGTTTCCTCTTGAAATAGCCACAAGCAAAGACTGCGTAAAACACCTTCATTGGAAAGCTGTGCCAAGCTTCCAAAAAACTACTGGTTTTCTGAATACACGGCAAATTTTTTTTCATCTGACCTTGATGATCTCTGTGGTAATGATCAGTTCACTAAGTCCACTTACCTGCCCAATTTTCACTCTTCTAGGATGAAGCGTTCGTTACCAGTAACAGTTTGAGTTTTTAGTTTTCACTCTATTTCCTCCTATATATATAGATGTGTTTGGAAGTCTAAATCAAACACGGTTGGTGCTAGCTCCTTGAAACTTGACCAATTAACGTAGTTCTAAGTTCTGTCTTTGTGGTTTGTTTCCTCTTGAAATAGGCACAAGCAAAGACTGCGTAAAACACATTCATTAGAAAGGTGTGCCAAGCTTCCAAAAAACTACTGGTTTTCTGAATACTCGGCAAATTTTTTTTCATCCGACCTTGATGATCTCTGTGGTAATGATCAGTTCACTAAGTCCACTTGGCTGCCCAATTTTCACTCTTCTAGGATGAAGCGTTCGTTACCAGTAAAGTTTGAATTTTTAGGTTTCACTCTATTTCCTCTTATACAGATAGATGGGTTTTTTAAGTCTAAATGAAACAAGGTTTGTGCTAGCTCCTTGAAACTTGACAAAATAAAGTAGTTCTAAGTTCTGTCTTTGTAGTTTGTTTCCTCTTGAAATAGCCACAAGAAAACACTGCGTAAAACACCTTTATTGGAAAGGTGTTCCAAGCTTCCAAAATACTATTGGTTTTCTGAATACTCGGCAAATTTTTTTTCATCCGACCTTGATGATCTCTGTGGTAATGATCAGTTCACTAAGTCCACTTACCTGCCCAATTTTCACTCTTCTAGGATGAAGCGTTCGTTACCAGTAACAGTTTGAATTTTTAGGTTTCACTCTATTTCCTCCTATACAGATAGATGTGTTTTTTAAGTCTAAATCAAACACGGTTTGTGCTAGCTCCTTGAAACTTGACAAAATAAAGTAGTTCTAAGTTCTGTCTTTGTGGTTTGTTTCCTCTTGAAATAGCCACAAGCAAAGACTGCATAAAACACCTTCATTGGAAAGGTGTGCCAAGCTTCCAAAATACTACTGGTTTTCTGAATACTCGGCAAATTTTTTTTCATCCGACCTTGATGATCTCTGTGGTAATTATCAGTTTACTTAGTCCACTTAGCTGCCCAATATTCACTCTTCTAGGATGAAGCGTTCATTACCAGTAACAGTTTGAATTTTTAGGTTTCACTCTATTTCCTCCTATATATATAGATGTGTTTGGAAGTCTAAATCAAACACGGTTTGTGCTAGCTCCTTGAAACTTGACAAAATAAAGTAGTTCTAAGTTCTGTCTTTGTGGTTTGTTTCCTCTTGAAATAGCCACAAGCAAAGACTGCTTAAAACACCTTTATTGGAAAGGTGTGCCAAGCTTCCAAAAAACTACTGGTTTTCGGAATACTCGGCAAATTTTTTTTCATCCGACCTTGATGATCTCTGTGGTAATGATCAGTTCACTAAGTCCACTTAGCTGCCCAATTTTCACTCTTCTAGGATGAAGCGTTCGTTACCACTAACAGTTTGAATTTTTAGGTTTCACTCTATTTCTTCCTATACAGATAGATATGTTTTTTAAGTCTAAATCAAACACGGTTTGTGCTAGCTCCTTGAAACTTGACAAAATAAAGTAGTTCTAAGTTCTGTCTTTGTGGTTGGTTTCCTCTTGGAAGAGCCACAAGAAAAGACTGCGTAAAACACCTTCATTGGAAAGGTGTGCCAAGCTTCCAAAAAAATACTGGTTTTCTGAATACTCGGCAAATTTTTTTTCATCCGACCTTGATGATCCCTGTGCTAATGATCAGTTCACTAAGTCCTCTTAGCTGCCCAATTTTCACTCTTCTAGGATGAAGCGTTAGTTACCAGTAACACTTTGAAATTTTATTTTTCACTCTATTTCCTCCTATACAGATAGATGTGTTTTTTAAGTCTAAATCAAACACGGTTTGTGCTAGCTCCTTGAAACTTGACAAAATAAAGTAGTTCTAAGTTCTGTCTTTGTGGTTTGTTTCCTCTTGAAATAGCCACAAGCAAAGACTGCGTAAAACACCTTCATTGGAAAGGTGTGCCAAGCTTCCAAAAAACTACTGGTTTTCTGAATACACGGCAAATTTTTTTTCATCTGACCTTGATGATCTCTATGGTAATGATCAGTTTACTTAGTCCACTTAGCTGCCCAATATTCACTCTTCTAGGATGAAGCGTTCGTTACCAGTAACAGTTTGAGTTTTTAGGTTTCACTCTATTTCCTCCTATATATATAGATGTGTTTGGAAGTCTAAATCAAACACGGTTGGTGCTAGCTCCTTGAAACTTGACCAAATAACGTAGTTCTAAGTTCTGTCTTTGTGGTTTGTTTCCTCTTGAAATAGGCACAAGCAAAGACTGCGTAAAACACATTCATTGGAAAGGTGTGCCAAGCTTCCAAAAAACTACTGGTTTTCGGAATACTCGGCAAATTTTTTTTCATCCGACCTTGATGAACTCTGTGGTAATGATCAGTTCACTAAGTCCACTTAGCTGCCCAATTTTCACTCTTCTAGGATGAAGCGTTCGTTACCAGTAACAGTTTGAATTTTTAGGTTTCACTCTATTTCCTCCTATACAGATAGATGGGTTTTTTAAGTCTAAATGAAACAAGGTTTGTGCTAGCACCTTGAAACTTGACAAAATAAAGTAGTTCTAGATTCTGTCTTCTTGGTTTGTTTCCTCTTGAAATAGCCACAAGCAAACACTGCGTAAAACCCCTTTATAGGAAAGGTGTTCCAAGCTTCCAAAATACTACTGGTTTTCTGAATACTCGGCAAATTATTTTTCATCCGAACTTTATGATCTCTGTGGTAATGATCAGTTCACTAAGTCCACTTAGCTGCCCAATTTTCACTCTTCTAGGATGAAGCGTTCGTTACCAGTAACAGTTTGAATTTTTAGGTTTCACTCTATTTCCTCCTATACAGATAGATGTGTTTTTTAAGTCTAAATCAAACACGGTTTGTGCTAGCTCCTTGAAACTTGACAAAATAAAGTAGTTCAAAGTTCTGTCTTTGTGGTTTGTTTCCTCTTGAAATAGCCACAAGCAAAGACTCCGTAAAACACATTCATTGGAAAGGTGTTCAAAGCTTCCAAAATACTACTTGTTTTCTGAATACTCGGCAAATTTTTTTTCATCCGACCTTGATGATCTCTGTGGTAATGATCAGTTCACTAAGTCCACTTAGCTGCCCAATTTTCACTCTTCTAGGATGAAGCGTTCGTTACCAGTAACAGTTTGAATTTTTAGGTTTCACTCTATTTCCTCCTATACAGATAGATGTGTTTTTTAAGTCTAAATCAAACACGGTTTGTGCTAGCTCCTTGAAACTTGACAAAATAAAGTAGTTCTAAGTTCTGTCTTTGTGGTTTGTTTCCTCTTGAAATAGCCACAAGCAAAGACTGCGTAAAACACCTTCATTGGAAAGTTGTTCCAAGCTTCCAAAATACTACTGGTTTTCTGAATACTCGGCAAATTTTTTTTCATCCGACCTTGATGATCCCTGTGGTAATGATCAGTTCACTAAGTCCACTTACCTGCCCAATTTTCACTCTTCTAGGATGAAGCGTTTGTTACCACTAACAGTTTGAATTTTTAGGTTTCACTCTATTTCCTCCTATACAGATAGATATGTTTTTTAAGTCTAAATCAAACACGGTTTGTGCTAGCTCCTTGAAACTTGACAAAATAAAGTAGTTCTAAGTTCTGTCTTTGTGGTTTGTTTCCTCTTGAAATAGCCACAAGCAAAGACTGCGTAAAACACATTCATTGGAAAGGTGTTCCAAGCTTCCAAAATACTACTGGTTTTCTGAATACTCGGCAAATTTTTTTTCATCCGAGCTTGATGATCTCTGTGCTAATGATCAGTTCACTAAGTCCTCTTAGCTGCCCAATTTTCACTCTTCTAGGATGAAGCGTTCGTTACCAGTAACAGTTTGAAATTTTAGGTTTCACTCTATTTCCTCCTATACAGATAGATGTGTTTTTTAAGTCTAAATCAAACACGGTTTGTGCTAGCTCCTTGAAACTTGACAAAATAAAGTAGTTCTAAGTTCTGTCTTTGTTTTTTGTTTCCTCTTGAAATAGCCACAAGCAAAGACTGCGTAAAACACCTTCATTGGAAAGGTGTGCCAAGCTTCCAAAAAACTACTGGTTTTCTGAATACTCGGCAAATTTTTTTTCATCTGACCTTGATGATCTCTGTGGTAATGATCAGTTTACTTAGTCCACTTAGCTACCCAATATTCACTCTTCCAGGATGAAGCGTTCGTTACCAGTAACAGTTTGAGTTTTTAGGTTTCACTCTATTTCCTCCTATATATATAGATGTGTTTAGAAGTCTAAATCAAACACGGTTGGTGCTAGCTCCTTGAAACTTGACAAAATAAAGTAGTTCTAAGTTCTGTCTTTGTGGTTTGTTTCCTCTTGAAATAGCCACAACAAAGACTGCGTAAAACACATTCATTGGAAAGGTGTTCCAAGCTTCCAAAATACTACTGGTTTTCTGAATACTCGGCAAATTTTTTTTCATCCGACTTTGATGATCTCTGTGGTAATGATCAGTTCACTAAGTCCACTTAGCTGCCCAATTTTCACTCTTCTAGGATGAAGCGTTCGTTACCAGTAACAGTTTGAATTTTTAGGTTTCACTCTATTTCCTCCTATACAGATAGATGTGTTTTTTAAGTCTAAATCAAACACGGTTTGTGCTAGCTCCTTGAAACTTGACAAAATAAAGTAGTTCTAAGTTATGTCTTTGTGGTTTGTTTCCTCTTGAAATAGCCACAAGCAAAGACTGCGTAAAACACATTTATTGGAAAGGTGTGCCAAGCTTCCAAAATACTAATGGTTTTCTGAATACTCGGCAAATTTTTTTTCATCCGACCTTGATGATCTCTGTGGTAATGATCAGTTCACTAAGTCCACTTAGCTGCCCAATTTTCACTCTTCTAGGATGAAGCGTTCGTTACCAGTAACAGTTTGAATTTTTAGGTTTCACTCTATTTCGTCCTATACAGATAGATGTGTTTTTTAAGTCTAAATCAATCACGGTTTGTGCTAGCTCCTTGAAACTTGACAAAAGAAAGTAGTTCTAAGTTCTGTCTTTGTGGTTTGTTTCCTCTTGAAATAGCCACAAGCAAACACTGCGTTAAACACCTTTATAGGAAAGGTGTTCCAAGCTTCCAAAATACTACTGGTTTTCTGAATACTCGGCAATTTTTTTTTCATCCGACCTTGATGATCTCTGTGGTAATGATCAGTTCACTAAGTCCACTTAGCTGCCCAACTTTCACTCTTCTAGGATGAAGCGTTCGTTACCAGTAACAGTTTGAATTTTTAGGTTTCACTCTATTTCCTCCTATACAGATAGATGTGTTTTTTAAGTCTAAATCAAACACGGTTTGTGCTAGCTCCTTGAAACTTGACAAAATAAAGTAGTTCTAAGTTCTGTCTTTGTTTTTTGTTTCCTCTTGAAATAGCCACAAGCAAAGACTGCGTAAAACACCTTCATTGGAAAGGTGTGCCAAGCTTCCAAAAAACTACTGGTTTTCTGAATACTCGGCAAATTTTTTTTCATCTGACCTTGATGATCTCTGTGGTAATGATCAGTTTACTTAGTCCACTTAGCTGCCCAATATTCACTCTTCTAGGATGAAGCGTTCGTTACCAGTAACAGTTTGAGTTTTTAGGTTTCACTCTATTTCCTCCTATATATATATAGATGTGTTTGGAAGTCTAAATCAAACACGGTTGGTGCTAGCTCCTTGAAACTTGACCAAATAACGTAGTTCTAAGTTCTGTCTTTGTGGTTTGTTTCCTCTTGAAATAGGCACATGCAAAGACTCCGTAAAACACATTCATTGGAAAGGTGTGCCAAGCTTCCAAAAAACTACTGGTTTTCGGAATACTCGGCAAATTTTTTTTCATCCGACCTTGATGATCTCTGTGGTAATGATCAGTTCACTAAGTCCACTTAGCTGCCCAATTTTCACTCTTCTAGGATGAAGCGTTCGTTACCAGTAACAGTTTGAATTTTTAGGTTTCACTCTATTTCCTCCTATAAAGATAGATGTGTTTTTTAAGTCTAAATCAAACACGGTTTGTGCTAGCTCCTTGAAACTTGACAAAATAAAGTAGTTCTAACTTCTGTCTTTGTGGTTTGTTTCCTCTTGAAATAGCCACAAGCAAAGACTTCGTAAAACACATTCATTGGAATGGTGTTCCAAGCTTCCCAAATACTACTGGTTTTCTGAATACTCGGCAAATTTTTTTTCATCCGACTTTGATGATCTCTGTGGTAATAATCAGTTCACTAAGTCCTCTTAGTTGCCCAATTTTCACTCTTCTAGGATGAAGCGTTCGTTACCAGTAACAGTTTGAATTTTTAGGTTTCACTCTATTTCCTCCTATACAGATAGATGTGTTTTTTAAGTCTAAATCAAACACGGTTTGTGCTAGCTCCTTGAAACTTGACAAAATAAAGTAGTTCTAAGTTCTGTCTTTGTGGTTTGTTTCCTCTTGAAATAGCCACAAGCAAAGACTGCGTAAAACATCTTCATTGGAAAGGTGTGCCAAGCTTCCAAAAAACTACAGGTTTTCTGAATACTCGGCAAATTTTTTTTCATCCGACCTTGATGATCTCTGTGGTAATGATCAGTTTACTTAGTCCACTTAGCTGCCCAATATTCACTCTTCTAGGATGAAGCGTTCGTTACCAGTAACAGTTTGAGTTTTTAGGTTTCACTCTATTTCCTCCTATATATATAGATGTGTTTGGAAGTCTAAATCAAACACGGTTGGTGCTAGCTCCTTGAAACTTGACAAAATAAAGTAGTTCTAAGTTCTGTCTTTGTGGTTTGTTTCCTCTTGAAATAGCCACAACAAAGACTGCGTAAAACACATTCATTGGAAAGGTGTTCCAAGCTTCCAAAATACTACTGGTTTTCTGAATACTCGGCAAATTTTTTTTCATCCGACTTTGATGATCTCTGTGGTAATGATCAGTTCACTAAGTCCACTTAGCTGCCCAATTTTCACTCTTCTAGGATGAAGCGTTCGTTACCAGTAACAGTTTGAATTTTTAGGTTTCACTCTATTTCCTCCTATACAGATAGATGTGTTTTTTAAGTCTAAATCAAACACGGTTTGTGCTAGCTCCTTAAAACTTGACAAAATAAAGTAGTTCTAAGTTCTGTCTTTGTGGTTTATTTCCTCTTGAAATAGGCACAAGCAAAGACTGCGTAAAACACATTCATTGGAAAGGTGTGCCAAGCTTCCAAAAAACTACTGGTTTTCGGAATACTCGGCAAATTTTTTTTCATCCGACCTTGATGATCTCTGTGGTAATGATCAGTTCACTAAGTCCACTTAGCTGCCCAATTTTCACTCTTCTAGGATGAAGCGTTCGTTACCAGTAACAGTTTGAATTTTTAGGTTTCACTCTATTTCGTCCTATACAGATAGATGTGTTTTTTAAGTCTAAATCAATCACGGTTTGTTCTAGCTCCTTGAAACTTGACAAAATAAAGTTGTTCTAAGTTCTATCTTTGTGGTTTGTTTCCTCTTGAAATAGCCACAAGCAAAGACTGCGTAAAACACATTCATTGTAAAGGTGTGCCAAGCTTCCAAAATACTACTGGTTTTCTGAATACTCGGCAAATTTTTTTTCATCCGACCTTGATGATCTCTGTGGTAATGATCAGTTCACTAAGTCCACTTAGCTGCCCAATTTTCACTCTTCTAGGATGAAGCGTTCGTTACCAGTAACAGTTTGAATTTTTAGGTTTCACTCTATTTCGTCCTATACAGATAGATGTGTTTTTAAGTCTAAATCAATCACGGTTTGTGCTAGCTCCTTGAAACTTGACAAAAGAAAGTAGTTCTAAGTTCTGTCTTTGTGGTTTGTTTCCTCTTGAAATAGCCACAAGCAAACACTGCGTAAAACACCTTTATAGGAAAGGTGTTCCAAGCTTCCAAAATACTACTGGTTTTCTGAATACTCGGAAAATTTTTTTTCATCCGACCTTGATGATCTCTGTGGTAATGATCAGTTCACTAAGTCCACTTAGCTGCCCAACTTTCACTCTTCTAGGATGAAGCGTTCGTTACCAGTAACAGTTTGAATTTTTAGGTTTCACTCTATTTCCTCCTATACAGATAGATGTGTTTTTTAAGTCTAAATCAAACACGGTTTGTGCTAGCTCCTTGAAACTTGACAAAATAAAGTAGTTCTAAGTTCTGTCTTTGTTTTTTGTTTCCTCTTGAAATAGCCACAAGCAAAGACTGCGTAAAACAACTTCATTGGAAAGGTGTGCCAAGCTTCCAAAAAACTACTGGTTTTCTGAATACTCGGCAAATTTTTTTTCATCTGACCTTGATGATCTCTGTGGTAATGATCAGTTCACTAAGTCCACTTAGCTGCCCAATTTTCACTCTTCTAGGATGAAGCGTTCGTTACCAGTAACAGTTTGAATTTTTAGGTTTCACTCTATTTCCTCCCAAACAGATCGATGTGTTTTTTAAGTCTAAATCAAACACGGTTTGTGCTAGCTCCTTGAAACTTGACAAAATAAAGTAGTTCTAAGTTCTGTCTTTGTGGTTTGTTTCCTCTTGAAATAGCCACAAGCAAAGACTTCGTAAAACACATTCATTGGAATGGTGTTCCAAGCTTCCAAAATACTACTGGTTTTCTGAATACTCGGCAAATTTTTTTTCATCCGAACTTGATGATCTCTGTGGTAATGATCAGTTCACTAAGTCCTCTTAGTTGCCCAATTTTCACTCTTCTAGGATGAAGCGTTCGTTACCAGTAACAGTTTGAATTTTTAGGTTTCACTCTATTTCCTCCTATACAGATAGATGTGTTTTTTAAGTCTAAATCAAACTCGGTTTGTGCTAGCTCCTGGAAACTTGACAAAATAAAGTAGTTCTAAGTTCTGTCTTTGTGGTTTGTTTCCTCTTGAAATAGCCACAAGCAAAGACTGAGTAAAACACCTTCATTGGAAAGGTGTGCCAAGCTTCCAAAATACTACTGGTTTTCTGAATACTCGGCAAATTTTTTTTCATCTGACCTTGATGATCTCTGTGGTAATGATCAGTTTACTTAGTCCACTTAGCTACCCAATATTCACTCTTCCAGGATGAAGCGTTCGTTACCAGTAACAGTTTGAGTTTTTAGGTTTCACTCTATTTCCTCCTATATATATAGATGTGTTTGGAAGTCTAAATCAAACACGGTTTGTGCTAGCTCCTTGAAACTTGACAAAATAAAGTAGTTCTAAGTTCTGTCTTTGTGGTTTGTTTCCTCTTGAAATAGCCACAACAAAGACTGCGTAAAACACATTCATTGGAAAGGTGTTCCAAGCTTCCAAAATACTACTGGTTTTCTGAATACTCGGCAAATTTTTTTTCATCCGACTTTGATGATCTCTGTGGTAATGATCAGTTCACTAAGTCCACTTAGCTGCCCAATTTTCACTCTTCTAGGATGAAGCGTTCGTTACCAGTAACAGTTTGAATTTTTAGGTTTCACTCTATTTCCTCCTATACAGATAGATGTGTTTTTTAAGTCTAAATCAAACACGGTTTGTGCTAGCTCCTTGAAACTTGACAAAAGAAAGTAGTTCTAAGTTCTGTCGTTGTGGTTTGTTTCCTCTTGAAATAGGCACAAGCAAAGACTGCGTAAAACACATTCATTGGAAAGGTGTGCCAAGCTTCCAAAAAACTACTGGTTTTCGGAATACTCGGCAAATTTTTTTTCATCCGACCTTGATGATCTCTGTGGTAATGATCAGTTCACTAAGTCCACTTAGCTGCCCAATTTTCACTCTTCTAGGATGAAGCGTTCGTTACCAGTAACAGTTTGAATTTTTAGGTTTCACTCTATTTCGTCCTATACAGATAGATGTGTTTTTTAAGTCTAAATCAATCACGGTTTGTTCTAGCTCCTTGAAACTTGACAAAATAAAGTTGTTCTAAGTTCTGTCTTTGTGGTTTGTTTCCTCTTGAAATAGCCACAAGCAAAGACTGCGTAAAACACATTCATTGGAAAGGTGTTCCAAGCTTCCAAAATACTACTGGTTTTCTGAATACTCGGCAAATTTTTTTTCATCCGACCTTGATGATCTCTGTGGTAATGATCAGTTCACTAAGTCCACTTAGCTGCCCAACATTCACTCTTCTAGGATGAAGCGTTCATTACCAGTAACAGTTTGAATTTTTAGGTTTCACTCTATTTCCTCCTATACAGATAAATGTGTTTTTTAAGTCTAAATCAAACACGGTTTGTGCTAGCTCCTTGAAACTTGACAAAATAAAGTAGTTCTAAGTTCTGTCTTTGTGGTTTGTTTCCTCTTGAAATAGCCACAAGCAAAGACTGCGTAAAACACCTTTATTGGAAAGGTGTTCCAAGCTTCCAAAATACTACTGGTTTTCTGAATACTCGGCAAATTTTTTTTCATCCGACCTTGATGATCTCTGTGGTAATGATCAGTTCACTAAGTCCACTTAGCTGCCCAATTTTCACTCTTCCAGGATGAAGCGTTCGTTACCAGTAACAGTTTGAATTTTTAGATTTCACTCTATTTCCTCCTATACAGATAGATGTGTTTTTTAAGTCTAAATCAAACACGGTTTGTGCTAGCTCCTTGAAACTTGACAAAATAAAGTAGTTCTAAGTTCTGTCTTTGTGGTTTGTTTCCTCTTGAAATAGCCACAAGCAAAGACTGAGTAAAACACATTCATTGGAAAGGTGTTCCAAGCTTCCAAAATACTACTGGTTTTCTGAATACTCGGCAAATTTTTTTTCATCCGACCTTGATGATCTCTGTGGTAATGATCAGTTCACTAAGTCCACTTAGCTGCCCAACTTTCACTCTTCTAGGATGAAGCATTCGTTACCAGTAACAGTTTGAATTTTTAGGTTCCACTCTATTTCCTTCTATACAGATAGATGTGTTTTTTAAGTATAAATCAAACACGGTTTGTTCTAGCTCTTTGAAACTTGACAAAATAAAGTAGTTCTAAGTTCTGTCTTTGTGGTTTGTTTCCTCTTGAAATAGCCACAAGCAAAGACTGCGTAAAACACCTTTATTGGAAAGGTGTACCAAGCTTCCAAAATACTACTGGTTTTCTGAATACTCGGCAAATTTTTTTTCATCCGACCTTGATGATCTCTGTGGAAATGATCAGTTCACTAAGTCCACTTAGCTGCCCAATTTTCACTCTTCTAGGATGAAGCGTTCCTTACCAGTAACAGTTTGAATTTTTAGGTTTCACTCTATTTCCTCCTATACAGATAGATGTGTTTTGTAAGTCTAAATCAAACACGGTTTGTGCTAGCTCCTTGAAACTTGACAAAATAAAGTAGTTCTAAGTTCTGTCTTTGTGGTTTGTTTCCTCTTTAAATAGCCACAAGCAAAGACTGCGTAAAACACATTCATTGGAAAGGTGTTCCAAGCTTCCAAAATACTACTGGTTTTCTGAATACTCGGCAAATTTTTTTTCATCCGACCTTGATGATCTCTGTGGTAATGATCAGTTCACTAAGTCCACTTAGCTGCCCAACTTTCACTCTTCTAGGATGAAGCGTTCGTTACCAGTAACAGTTTGAATTTTTAGGTTCCACTCTATTTCCTTCTATACCGATAGATGTGTTTTTTAAGTATAAATCAAACACGGTTTGTTCTAGCTCTTTGAATCTTGACAAAATAAAGTAGTTCTAAGTTCTGTCTTTGTGGTTTGTTTCCTCTTGAAATAGCCACAAGCAAACACTGCGTAAAACACCTTTATTGGAAAGGTGTTCCAAGCTTCCAAAATACTACTGGTTTTCTGAATACTCGGCAAATTTTTTTTCATCCGACCTTGATGATCTCTGTGGTAATGATCAGTTCACTAAGTCCACTTAGCTGCCCAATTTTCACTCTTCTAGGATGAAGCGTTCGTTACCAGTAACAGTTTGAATTTTTAGGTTTCACTCTATTTCCTCCTATACAGATAGATGTGTTTTTTAAGTCTAAATCAAACACGGTTTGTGCTAGCTCCTTGAAACTTGACAAAATAAAGTAGTTCTAAGTTCTGTCTTTGTGGTTTGTTTCCTTTTTAAATAGCCACAAGCAAAGACTGCGTAAAACACATTCATTGAAAAGGTGTTCCAAGCTTCCAAAATACTACTGGTTTTCTGAATACTCGGCAAATTTTTTTTCAACCGACCTTGATGATCTCTGTGGTAATGATCAGTTCACTAAGTCCACTTAGCTGCCCAACTTTCAATCTTCTAGGATGAAGCGTTCGTTACCAGTCACAGTTTGAATTTTTAGGTTTCACTCTATTTCCTCCTATACAGATAGATGTGTTTTTTAAGTCTAAATCAAACACGGTTTGTGCTAGCTCCTTGAAACTTGAAAAAATAAAATAGTTCTAAGTTCTGTCTTTGTGGTTTGTTTCCTCTTGAAGTAGCCACAAGCAAAGACTGCGTAAAACATCTTCATTGGAAAGGTGTGCCAAGCTTCCAAAAAACTACTGGTTTTCTGAATACTCGGCAGATTTTTTTTCATCCGACCTTGATGATCTCTGTGGTAATGATCAGTTTACTTAGTCCACTTAGCTGCCCAATATTCACTCTTCTAGGATGAAGCGTTCATTACCAGTAACAGTTTGAGTTTTTAGGTTTCACTCTATTTCCTCCTATATATATAGATGTGTTTGGAAGTCTAAATCAAACACGGTTGGTGCTAGCTCCTTGAAACTTGACAAAATAAAGTAGTTCTAAGTTCTGTCTTTGTGGTTTGTTTCCTCTTGAAATAGCCACAACAAAGACTGCGTAAAACACATTCATTGGAAAGGTGTTCCAAGCTTCCAAAATACTACTGGTTTTCTGAATACTCGGCAAATTTTTTTTCATCCGACTTTGATGATCTCTGTGGTAATGATCAGTTCACTAAGTCCACTTAGCTGCCCAATTTTCACTCTTCTAGGATGAAGCGTTCGTTACCAGTAACAGTTTGAATTTTTAGGTTTCACTCTATTTCCTCCTATACAGATAGATGTGTTTTTTAAGTCTAAATCAAACACGGTTTGTGCTAGCTCCTTGAAACTTGACAAAATAAAGTAGTTCTAAGTTATGTCTTTGTGGTTTGTTTCCTCTTGAAATAGCCACAAGCAAAGACTGCGTAAAACACATTTATTGGAAAGGTGTGCCAAGCTTCCAAAATACTAATGGTTTTCTGAATACTCGGCAAATTTTTTTTCATCCGACCTTGACGATCTCTGTGGTAATGATCAGTTCACTAAGTCCACTTAGCTGCCCAATTTTCACTCTTCTAGGATGAAGCGTTCGTTACCAGTAACAGTTTGAATTTTTAGGTTTCACTCTATTTCGTCCTATACAGATAGATGTGTTTTTTAAGTCTAAATCAATCACGGTTTGTGCTAGCTCCTTGAAACTTGACAAAAGAAAGTAGTTCTAAGTTCTGTCTTTGTGGTTTGTTTCCTCTTGAAATAGCCACAAGCAAACACTGCGTTAAACACCTTTATAGGAAAGGTGTTCCAAGCTTCCAAAATACTACTGGTTTTCTGAATACTCGGCAATTTTTTTTTCATCCGACCTTGATGATCTCTGTGGTAATGATCAGTTCACTAAGTCCACTTAGCTGCCCAACTTTCACTCTTCTAGGATGAAGCGTTCGTTACCAGTAACAGTTTGAATTTTTAGGTTTCACTCTATTTCCTCCTATACAGATAGATGTGTTTTTTAAGTCTAAATCAAACACGGTTTGTGCTAGCTCCTTGAAACTTGACAAAATAAAGTAGTTCTAAGTTCTGTCTTTGTTTTTTGTTTCCTCTTGAAATAGCCACAAGCAAAGACTGCGTAAAACACCTTCATTGGAAAGGTGTGCCAAGCTTCCAAAAAACTACTGGTTTTCTGAATACTCGGCAAATTTTTTTTCATCTGACCTTGATGATCTCTGTGGTAATGATCAGTTTACTTAGTCCACTTAGCTGCCCAATATTCACTCTTCTAGGATGAAGCGTTCGTTACCAGTAACAGTTTGAGTTTTTAGGTTTCACTCTATTTCCTCCTATATATATATAGATGTGTTTGGAAGTCTAAATCAAACACGGTTGGTGCTAGCTCCTTGAAACTTGACCAAATAACGTAGTTCTAAGTTCTGTCTTTGTGGTTTGTTTCCTCTTGAAATAGGCACATGCAAAGACTGCGTAAAACACATTCATTGGAAAGGTGTGCCAAGCTTCCAAAAAACTACTGGTTTTCGGAATACTCGGCAAATTTTTTTTCATCCGACCTTGATGATCTCTGTGGTAATGATCAGTTCACTAAGTC